>NC_056737.1:820799872-820857372 GCF_019279795.1 Protopterus annectens | reverse complement strand
TTTTGTAACTAAGCAGTTGATCCGAATGCTAACGGGGTATGATATGGCCTTGGCAGTGAGTTTTAAGTATTCTGGTGGGAGGTCATCAGAGAAGAGAGAGCATGGTTTTAATTTTCTGAGGAGTCTCTGCTCTCCTATTCCTTCACTGAACGAATGGTATATCAAATAGTTGGTCTGAAGGAACTAAACCTTCATCAGCAGATAAATAAGGCACATTGTCTTGACAGATTCATGTCCCAGTGTACCCTCACCCCTAGAACAAATTTCCACTATATGCCAAGTGGAGTAAAACCCTAGCTACCATTAAGATAAGCCTAGATAACTGGATAAGCAGCCTCAAATCCTCTCCTGGTTTATCTTGTCTTGCCCTCCTTGAGGCTAGAAGGAAATTTTGAATAGGATGTTTTGGCTAGGATAGAAATGGACTGCAAACTGATTGCCTAGTACTTATCTATGTTCATACAAGGAAATATGTACACATATTTGGAGTGACATAGGGAATCATTGCTCAGTACCTATCTTTAAAAGGAATGCAAAGTTATGTTAAGATTAATTACTACTCTGGTCATAGGGCGGCTATCTATCTGTCTTTCTATGTATCTAGTTCTCTTGTCACGCCAGAGCTGTTAGCATATTAAACATCCTTATTGCTGCTGCAAGTAATCCCACATTATGGAGTGAAAAGCCTTTTCTAAATATATTAGGATGTTCAGTCTGGAGAACCTGCATCATTAACAAGTGCCCTTGTATGATCACAACTGGATCATCCTTTCACAAACCCAACTTGAGAAGCATTGATCAGCCTGATCAGAACTGGATCAACTTTTCACAAGCCAAGCTTGAGAAACTTTGATCAGCTGGATCAGAACTGGATCAACCTTCCACAAACTCAGATTGAGAAATATTGATCAGCCTGTTAATATGTGCTGCTGCCTCTGAATTAATACTTCGGCATAAAGGTTTGCTTTTGGTATGATAAGCAAAGTGGGACTACAGCAATTGGGAAAAAAGGTGTGCATTTCTGGTACATTCCTGGTCTAAGCGACATAGAAATTAAGGAGGTACAGACTGGCATAGTGGCATGTACATGCTCTGGTCTGCCTGCATTCATCAAAGCAGGAAAGGCCTGAGGAATCAGCTTTGTGGATTGAGCAGCTTCTGTGCTTCTGCTGGGATGCTGACAAATCCTGGGCCTAGTCTTTGGAGTTGCCCTAATAACATACCCGACCTCATCCATGTAACAGCCACCACCAAAGTCAAAGCATGAGTCAGGCAGCTTTGGTAGCTTTAATCTCATTCAGAAATCCCTGAATGTCCCTTGCTTTAGGACTCATCTCTACAGCTACTAATGCAACCTGTCATAAAATTTAACAACGTCTGCGTCGATGTGCACCAGATGTATAAAATGCTCAACTTTATCGAATTTCACTTTTCCAATATATCTTTCCTTTCTTGTCTTCTTCAGCTGTAATGCTACTAAGTTCACTATTCTGCCACCCATAATTCAGATTTGCAACTGTACGCATTTTATTCATTTATGTAATGTATTAATTAATTAAGTTATTTATTTATTAAGTGGTAAGTGAGCCGGTGCAAGGACCCTTTGCAGCCACAGCCTAGGCTCAGATGTTGGGCACTCACAACAATAAATAAAGAGCAAAACTGAATGAACATAGAGTAAAACTGTGTAAAGCTGTAAAAAATATCAGGTAACTACATAGCAAGTAAGCAGTGAGTTCAAAAAGTATGCTTCATGTCTGGAAAAGTATAGACACAGATGCAAATGCAAGTAGTGACAACAGTGCAACATTGTATCTAGTTAGCTTAGCAGAAAGCATTTAAGTGTTTCAGCTAGATGTCACAGTTCCTAGTTAAAGAAATTAGCTATACTGTGCAAGATGGCCATTTATAAGCTATACACATATATACATGGTATTTACTAAGTGCATACATTAACATACACTCAGCAGCTATAAAATCCATAGTGCCTACACATTTGTTAATGTATTAGATGAAGACAGTTTGTTAGCTGTGTTGTCCAAGTTGTGTGTATATGGCTGATGTATGCTAACCATTATGCTGGATGGAATTAGAGATGGTCTCCTTTAATAAGTGTTTTCACATTTACTTTTGAAGCTAATCACGTCTTCTTGTAAATGGATGCTGCTGGAATTAAACTCCAAAATGCTGGCTCAATTTTGGAAATGGCTGTTTCACTATGGGCCGGTTCAAAGGGAGGACTTATTAACAGACAAAAGTCATCATCATTGTTCCTGAAGGAGTAATGTGAAGTTCTGACCATTAATTTACTATGTGACAGTGAAGAGTGTTGTAACTGTAGTATCACACTCTAAATGATATGTACTTACATAAGTGGTTTGTTTGGCTGCTTCTTGGCAGAAGATATAATGGTTCGTTATAAAACTCAACCCATCAGTCCTTGTGGTTTGCACCATGTGTTTCCTAACTGGTGTAATCTGAAGTGTTTATGTGTAGAAGCACAGCTGTCATCAACAGAATCAATAATGAACTGGGCTATTAGAAAAAAGGGCACACTTTGTAGGCTCGATGACTTCCACATAGTTGCACAGCTGTGGAGTTAGTGCACATGAGTAGGAGGTACATAGGAGTTGTAAACATTGGTGAGGAGTAATTTTTCTTTTGTAATGTGTGTGTTCTGCAAATGCTGTTTTATTTTTGAATTTAAATTAAATATTTTCATATTGGGAGGTGTTTGTTGAAGGTGTGACCCTTTTGTATGCCCAAAAGTCATTGCAGTGCTTAAAAAATGTCCTTATGCTGTTTTGATGTGTAATGGTCATGGAATCCTTTAGCTTCCATAACCTGTCATACATTTTGAATTGTAATATCTTAGACTCCCTGCAGATAGCTCACATATTTAGTTTTCTTTATTTCTTTCTGCTTTGGTGACTATGTTAATCCAAGTAGGCCTCTTTTCAGGGGAAACCTAAGATGTACTTCATGCAGACAAGGGTAAATTAGGTCAGGGTACCAGGGAAATTCCTGTACTCCTTTTTTTCATTAAGTGCTATGGGATCTTTTATATCCAGCTAAGTTATCCTTAGTTCAGGAGATGAGGCATCACTTTGAGTCATTTAATCTTGAAATTGTCCAGGAAGACCATGTTAAATATAGAACCTCTTCACTCATATATATATGTAAAAGATAATGGAGTGTATAACAAAAGCTTGTATTTTGAACCCTAAAATATCATGGTGCCTGCTCGCTTCTTTGTCTACAGGAAAATAATAATGGTACCCAGAGGGGTCTATATCACGTACCTGAAATGGTAAATAACCGACAACCAAAAGATCAACACATCTGCATCGAATGCTGGTAAATACGAAACACCTAAAAGACGAAATTCCAAATATTGAATTACCATGATTGGCCAGCATGAATGGAATTACATTTCCTAATTATTTGTAATGATTAGGAAGTGTAATTCCATTCATGTTGGTCAACCACTGTAATTCGGTATTTTGAATTTTGTCTTTTAGGTGTTTCGTACTTCTCAGCATTCGATGCAGATGTGTCGATCATCTGGTTGTCGGTTATTTACCATTTCAAGTATGTGATATAGACCCACCAAGAGTGCTGCAGTCTCCTGGTCAGGCAGTACACAATGCACCACATTCTTTAAACCTGAGAAAACTACTTAAGAGCTCTACCTCCTGCTGGTTCCAAACTCTTCTAACACCTACCGTTCTACAGCCATTTATTGCATTCTTCAGTGATCTCTGCCTCTCTGTAGGTTTTTCAGCTAATGGATTGGATATATTTAGAATTAAATCTTAGATTACATTAGGTTAGTGCAATAATACCAATGGCAGGATGATCATCTATGTTAATAGTTTCTAAATGTTGCCATACAGACGTAAAGGAAAGGGGTGTCCTTATTTTTCCTTTACATTGATATCTGGAATACATTCTTTGTGAAAGTCTGAAGTCTGCACATTAAAGTCAACCTTCCTTGTTATGTCTGTGGTTCAGCAAAGCCCAATAAAGCTTACCCTAAAACAGAAAGACCACTCTCCTTTTACGGGTTAGTGCTTAACTATTAAACATGCACCATGTCCAGCTCCAGAGTAAATGCCCATCATACTGCTATAAAATGTTTGTCTCCTGACTGCATCTGATTTCTGCTCCAATTTCTCTAATGAAACTTTCCATGTTATGTGGAGTATTTATCCCTCTTGCAGCCACTCTGAACATATGAATGGTTACATGTGTCATTGTTTAGATAATAACTCTCTTCTCCCATATAAACTCTAGTGTACACTAAAACTGTATTACAAATAGAGAGGAAGAAACATCATATTCTCCAATATTCATGATAAATGGCAAAAAAAGGGGTGTGGGCACTATCCACAGAAACTTACAAAATGACTATATCTGTTTAATACCCTGGCATTTGACACAGATACTTAGGATAGTGTTGATAATGAGCTAATGGAAAAACATTAATGCTCCAATAAAGAAAAATTATGTGCTACTAATAACAACGATGAACTTGAACTCATGATATCACAACCACTTGAGATATTAATAAAAAGATTACTACAGGTATGCTAGCCCATAGCCATTGAGGGTGAAATGATACAGTCTGATACAAAGCTTCCTTTGTGTTGCTTGTGCTATTATGAAAATCATATGAATCATTGAATAAGTCAAATCTCATTGTGATACTAATGCTGCTTAGGAGTCTATCTTCATAGCATGAGGGATCTCTTCTGCCAGCAAGAACTGTAAACCACACTCTGTAAAATGACACTCTTACTAGAGAGATTCTTGGGACAACATTTTTTTGTTAGAATTCCTGAAGTAATGCTGTCCTACAAATGTTACTGTTCCTTTAGTTTTAGAAGTTCCTATGCTTGAGAGTATGTTCTTCTCTGGCACTTTCTTTTGTAACGCTAATGACTTTTGGGAAAGCATCCTATCATTCATTCTTCTCCTAGAGCCTTGAAATAGTTGGACATATGGACTTATACGAGCTAGCATACAGCTGCCTTCTACTGGAGATTTGGGCAACTTGTCAACTCGCTATTCATGTTTCATGTTCTAGATGGGAAAGATAAGATGTATTTTAATTATGCTAGAGATCTTGCAGTCACTCTAATTTACCAGGACCTCAGAAATGGTTCTTGCACTTTCCTCCTTTCCTCAGGAAATTTGTTGCCATTTTATAAAGAGTTGGAGATCATTATTTCTCTTTTAAAGCATTCATCAAACCTTTCTCACAAAACAAACTTGGCATGCTGTTCTGATGACTAGAGTGGCTGGCTACCACAACATTTTCAGTTCTTAAAAAGGTTTGAATTTATTCTTAACTTCCAAGGAATGTTTTTTTTTTTTTTTTTTTTTTTTTTTTGTACATCTATTCAGCTAAAAAATAGCATTCCTTTAAATAATTTACCATGGCAGTCTTTACTTGTAAATGTAATTCTGAACGTTGAAAGGAGAATTACCTGGATTATGAAGGATATTTGGAAGGAGACTTTAGTACTTTGCCTGCCCTCTACATGACTGAAGGAGGACTGAAATAAAGGCCAAAAGCTACTGGTAGAGTAACTTACCAGAATACTATAGTGTCCAACCTTTCTAATAATTGGCCAGACCAAGTAATCACAGAATAAACACCAAAAGTGTGATGAGAGACGTAGGGACACAGGTGGACAGTGGTCTCACCTTTGATAACCACATCGCCACAACAGTCAGGAAATCCTTCTATGTGCCATACCTCATCACTAAGGGCTTTTCATCCAGAAAAAAGGAGGTCATTGTCCCACTGTACTCATCCCTCATTAGACTCATTATAGAGTACAATGCCTCATTTGGTATGTACCTCACAAGACATCTGCAACAGCTGGAAAGGCCGCAGAAATACCTCACTAAAAGAATCACAGACCTAAAGCAGATGCCCTATGCTGACCGTCTAAAAAAACTCCAGCTATACTATGTGGCATATCGTCTACTAAAAGGTGATCTCTGCTTAACATACAAGGCCATGTCAAACCCTGAGCTGTTGGACATGCTACACTTAAAGAAATCCCAATCCCTCAGAGCCACATGCTCTAGGGATCTAAACCTTGTCATCACAATGAACAAAACATGATGGAGGGATAGGTTTCTGACCCAGAGACTCCCCATACTCTGGAATTGGCTGCCCATACATGTCAAGCAGAGTGCCTCCTTGGCCCTCTTCAAAAGGAATTTTGACGATTCGATTGGAGATAGGAAATTAACCCCGGGTATCACATCAGTCACCCCATTAGACAGGGGTATAGGGAAGTAAATATTGTGGGAAGAAATATCCAGGGAATTGTTATGGCTAGGCTTGTATAGGTCCTAGGGCCGATAGCCAAGTACCAACACATGGACCTATAATATTTCAATGGCAGCGATTCACTAAGTAATCCAGTTTAATCTGAGGCTGATTTATCTTTTCTGATGGTCCTTTATAATTGTGAATAGTTATTATATTTGTGTTGGCTACACTGGAACTTGTTAGAGTAAACTGTTCTATGTAAGCATTGTTTTTTGTAAAGTATTAGTATAACACATGTTGGGCACAGTGGTATAGATTCTTGGCATCCATGAGCTTACACTTCTAGACTGTTCTACACTGCTCTACACTTTTCTTCATGGGCGACATGAGGCTGGCACAAGGAATTCTCCACATTGTGTGTAAATCAAATTAGGAGCTTGTTCCATTGACAACAGTATAAATAAATAAAAAGACTGACTGGATTTGGAGATTTTCTGAGAAAACTTTCATCAGCAGAAGCAGAAAACAAAAGGAGAGTTGCCAGTCGGGCGTGGACAAGGGTGCTGACCCAAATACCATTTTATGGAAAAGACTTTGATGCATTTATGTTCTAAAAGATAATTAGCACTTGGCAGATAGTATTTTAAAGTCAATTGGTTAATGCTTAAGGTAGCTTAACTGAAATAAATATTTCAACATGAATCTAGATGGTGTAAGTCTGTTTCTGTTTTGATACTTGCTACTTTAACAGAACTGACATTTTAATGACAGAAGTTTTATTAATTTGTTCATATTTTATAAACCAAGTTAAGTCTACTGAGCAGAGGAGACTCAAGACAAGCAGCTCCCAGAATACATGTCAAAACAATTAACAGAAAGTCACGTATGGATGCATAGTAGTAAACATTAAAGAAAAACATTAGCTGATATGCACTTTGCTAGTTAAAACATTCAATAAACTGTACACACAATGCATGGTTTGATAATACATAATAAGTGCCACTCATTCCCAGCAACATAAATGACAGGGCTAAGGAACACTGGACACCATATAAGTATATACATCACAACTTTTCATGTTCATTCATTGCCCAAACCGTGTATTCCTGCTACTTTCTTCCATATGCAAAAACTCCATAAATGTACACTTTAAACTTCCATACATGTACGTTTCTTACAAAGCTAGTTTGCATAACTGTAGACAATGTACACTGAAAAGAAGTGCAGCCTGGGTGAAAATGCAACCACATCAGACATTGCTTACATATCACTGAGTTTGTCTGGCATCTCTGAGCTGAAATGCTGCATAAACTGGCAGCGGTTATGAAGTAGGGAAGCTAATTCTGGAATGCGGCATAATTTAACAAAACATTATCCCAAAAATAATGCAGAGACAAAGTTCCTAATTTAAGTACATTCGAGAGCTATGCTTTACTGCCATGAGAAATAGACTGCTACTGACACTGGCAAACTAAACAGCAGATGAAAGCACAGAGACTGGAGAGAATGATTATCACATTACATAGTATGAAACAGGGTGGTGAAAGTTAATGTAAGAGCTCCAACAAGACAACTCGAAAAACAATTATTTCTTAAAAAGCTATATACAGAGTTTCACCTTTTGCCATACTCATCTATATCCTAACCAAAGATAAACAGCTGTACATATTGTGCATTGTACTGATTGCTTATTATGTTAAACTGCAATCATTCTACAGCATGAAACAATGTAAAATATTTGTATGTTGATAACTGTAAGGAAGCATTATGAGAAGAAAATAATTACAGCTTGCTAAACTACTCGCTTATAAATGCGTTTGTAGTGCATGGAGCACAGTGATTACACTGTACTGCCTGGAAAAAAGGCAAATCAGTTAACACTTCTATAGAGCATGAAACCCAGACTTAACAAATGCTAAGCACCCCCTGATTCACTTGTTAAGACCAGATATTACACTGGGCAGTTAAATCTGCCAGTGCTGACCAAAACACATCAGTGGCAGAATAAAAAGGAAATTAATTTCTGCCTGCTGTCAGGGTGGCCACGGTGGTGCAGCGGTTAACATGTCCCTGTCCCTGTCATTTTGTGTAACTTAAGAAGGTGTGTTATTGCCTTTCTGACAGTGGTTGCCGAGTGATGTATGGCTTTGAAAGCCAGCTGTAACTAGTAGTAGATAGAGCAGATAAAGCTTTATGCACTACAAAGCATTATGATTGGGTCTATGATCATAACCAGTTATTATGTGCTCTCAACATGGATGCCAAGATTTACCTCTTGAACTTCTCTCTTGAGATTCATCTTTGTCTCAAACACATAATAACCAGGTTATGATCTGTGACCTGCTCATCATCCTCTGTATTAAAATCAGCCTTCCTGATAATTTTGGATATCAAACAAAAAACAGGCACAGACAGCTCCATTTTATATGTGTACAACTCAAATAGTTCCATTTTATATGCTTAAGACCAGACTAAGACTATTAAAACTGGCATGCTATTGGTACCTTTTTAGTTTGGGGAAATATGTTTTTGGACTAATTTTGAAGCTTTCTGTTTGGAAGAAGTCTTGTTCATGTGCTTCATCAGATGTGTGTCCAAGCTTTTTGGACTTAAAACTAAGTTTGATCCTTCCTCTACCAAACATAGTCTATGAAGGTGACATCCATTGTCTGGCATTTGGTTACAATATACAACTCTGAAAAGTTATGCTGTACAGGTGTGACAAGTCTGTGACAAGCTTCAGTACCACAAGAAAAGAACCAGTCACAGGTGCTTGCTTATTCTATTTTACAAGTTACTGAAATCTGAAGTACAATATTTAAATAGCCAGCTCCATAGGGCTAATCAATATAAAATGATAACATGCAGACACTTGCAGTTATATACAAGAACATAGATGTAATTGAATATCAGTGATGCAACAGGTAGTACACACACTTTTGGTGCAGAATGCTGCAGGATCAATTCCCACACAAGGTAGATCAAATGCTGACAGTGCAGTGCAGCATAAGGGAGTGCTGTACTCCTGTGTGTGTGCCATCCTTTGGATGAGATATTAAACAAAGGTCCCATCTGCTTGAGTTGGTGGTAGCTCAAGTGGATGTAAAAGATCTCATGACACCTATTGAAAAGAATAAGGGTCCTTTATTTGTATACAAAAAATGAACTCTAATTTGCTACATATATATACAAAAATTTACAAATGTATAAATGTGTAAATATACAAATTCATTTATACATATTCATAATTTTGCTTACAGTCATACTACATTTTCATGCTTATTAGACCCCTGCTCCTTTTTCTATGACCACTATCTGATTTTACTTAATATTATTGTGAAGATTAATTTAACATTAAACATAATTTCATTTTTCCTTTCATTCCATATAACCCATATGACATAAATAACTTTTTATTTATTTATTTATTTTACATTTGCTGTCCAGGCTAGTCTAACTGGATATATGTTAATTTTCTGTAAAGGTCCGGGGAGAAAAGCTCCACATCAAACAGTTAGTTGTAACTACAGATACAATACACTTTTCAGACAATACAATTGTATACATAGCATCTTAGAAATCATGAGAGATAACATTTTTTAAAGACAAAACAATAATAGAAGAAAAAAATATTTAGAAGGCAGTGACATTGTTCGTTTAACATAATCTTTACTTCTATTCTTATAATATCCATATTTAATCATATCAATGTTTATTTTATCAACCTCTTTTAAATCTTCAAAAATCCTCCTTACATATTTCTCCTCAACTTTTTTTTACACTTTTACATTTCAAAAACATATGCTCAGTAATTTTTTCTTCTTCTTGACAATGCAAACATATTCTATCACTTTTCTTCTAATATGGCATATTTCCTTTTAATGGTAATTTATATATTACCAGTCTCCACACAAAATCTTGACATTTTATTTTATTACACCATTTATTTTTTTATTTTTATAGCTTTATTTTTTCATGTGTTATTTTTTTTTCCATGACTTTACATAGTAATCTTTTTCATTACATTATTACACTGTACTTTTCTTTCTTTTTCTATATCATCAAATTTTCTTTTCCACAAAATATCTTTTAGCAGTAACATTTTATTATTTAATTTATACACTTTTTTCTCTCTTCTAATCGTTTTTACCATAGCCCAAAATGTATCATACATGGACTTATACAATTTTAATACTAATCTCTCATCTTTTCCATTTATCCACTTTAACATTTTATACAAATTTAATGAATCAAGAAGTATCTCTGGTTTAATTAACTCTAAACCTCCTTCATCTTTACTTACATACAAAACTATTTTTACTGGGATTGATCTAGAACCCTATATAAATGAAAAATATCTGCAATAATTCATTTCTGAATACTGCTGGCAACATAAATATGCTTGCTAAGTATACAGTTTTCCCCATCAGTACTGAATTTATCAATTAAGCCTTTTTCTGAAGACAATTTATATGTGCTATAGAAAAACAAGTCTATTACTTTCCCATTGAATATTACTCACATCTTTATTCCTAAATTTTACACTAACACAAACATTTAATTCATTATAAAATATATACCTCCTATATTTACTACATCACCTAAACCATTACTTTTCTCTTTATTAAAGCCATCCCTAACACCTTTAGGCACTCATTTGTGCAAACTATTACTTCTTTTATCCAAATTGTGTTTTTGCAATTATTATAATGTCATCTGAAAATGCTAACATGACTGGAATTCTTAACCCTTCAGGCATTATATATACTCGCTCCTTCATTCTATATATTTTTTTCAAGTACTATCATATTCATGACATGCAAAGAGTATATATCTCATTGGGTACCCTTGTATTACACCACTCTTCATATGCAACTCTTTCCTTGACCAGCCATTTACAAGCATTTTACTTTATTATTACTGCATGCTGACCTACATAATTTGCTAACTTTCTCACTTATAATATATTCTTTCAGTATTGCCCATAAAATGTCATGCCCAGTTATATCAAATGCCTTATTAAGGTCTCCTCTCATGATTTTTGCTTTATCTTTTCTATTCATAATATTATCCACAATCTATCTAGCATTAATAATTATTGACAGCTCTTTCCCTTTATACTACATAAACTTCATATATTATCTTCAACAATATTTTTCATTTTTATTTCAAATCTTCTTTGTATTATTTTCATAAAAATCTTATTATTATTCAATACTATTAGTCACTAGTTTTTAATTGCCTTTTATCTCTATCCTTCCATATGATTTTAAATATTTCACTATACAATTCTTTGGACATAAAACATTAATTTAACCATTCATTCAAAATCTTAAAAAAAATATATATATATATATATATATATATATATATATATATATATATATAGTTTCACTTCATAATCACGGATTGCTGAAATATTGAATTTTAGCAATTTGTGTCCATGAAGTCCAAACTTCAAAATAAAGAAAGTGCCTAAGCGCAAATAGGACTATGCCAAATTTGCGCTTATGTATTTACATCATCTTATGGAAGTGTTTGGCTGGGATGGTGTCTGCAGTGTAAGGTGAGTGAGTGTGCGTGAGTGTTTTTGTAACTTGTACAAGTAGGTTAGGGTAGGGAGGTGGAGGTATGAGTCTGTGTGTGTGTGTGTGTGTGTGTGTGTGTGTGATTTTTTTTTTTTTTTTTTACTGTTTGTTCGATCTTGGAGTTAGTATATATAAGTAGGGGTGTGTGGCTTGCCCCCCTGCATTTCTGTAGTGTAGGTGTGTGTCTGTGTGGTGTTTTGTTGTATGTAATTGTTTTGTGGTTTGGGTGTTATGGTTTGTGTGTTGTGTGCTGTATACTGTGTGTTTGATGTTGTGGTTTCGTGATTGTGAAGTGTCGGTGTTGTGATGGTTTTCGGCTTTATATTGTCGAAATGCTGAAATTCGGCAATATGAAGTGAAACCATATATTTATATATATATATATATATATATATATATATATTTTTTTTTTTGCCAGTCCCTTAAACTTTTATACATTTCAGATCCTATTCCATCTGATTTTGCAGCTAAATTTATATTTACTTGTCCTAATACTAATTTAAATAAATCTTTTCCCAACTCTTCATTCTCTTTTTCTGTTAACTTTTTTACTTTCCATGTTGTTTTCATTACCTTCTTTTTTCTTTAAATATTTCCTGTGCATATTGTGCTATGCTAGTCATATTCTTTTATTGGGCTCTATTTCTCCTTTTACATTTTTTATTTTCCTCATTATACTACCATCTTCCTTTACTAATCTCTTTAATTGATTTGATACTTCTTCTCTTTCTTCTTGTAAAAAATATCTTTTCATATATATCAATGCTTGTCTTTTTTCTTGATTTTTTCATACGTCTTTTTCTTTATCAACCTACTTTCTATCATTATTTTTTAAATCTTCCAATGCATCATTATATGTTCTTTTATATGTGTCTTTCTCTACTTTTCTCACATCATATTGCCACTGTAAAAAAACAT
Organism: Protopterus annectens; assembly: GCF_019279795.1. NCBI lineage: Eukaryota > Metazoa > Chordata > Ceratodontiformes > Protopteridae > Protopterus > Protopterus annectens. Next base: position 820,844,574 of record NC_056737.1, on the reverse strand, counting down.
TTTCAATATATTTTTCCTTAGATATCATTCACCATTCAGACCAACTTTTATAAAATGTTCTCATGGTGATATGATCTTTCTGTAACTGCATTACTAATCTCTTTCCTTCTTCATTCCATGCTTTCTCATTTATTCTTTTTATTCCTTTGCCCATTTTTGTATATTCCTTGTTTTCCTTTATCTCTAGCCATATTGCATGATGATTAGAAAATCCTGTTTCAACTACCCTCTTCTCCTATAACTAAATCTTTTGATACCATAAAATAATCTATTCAGTTCTATACATACCCCATTTTTACGTCCAGAAATTTTGGTCTCAGAGTTTTAACTTACCACATCTTATAGTTTTTAACATTTTTCTTATATCATTTCCTTTCTTTTTATGCTTGCCTCTTAAATCACAAAGTCTCCTGTTATTATAATAGTCATATTTATCTTTATATAGTCTAAAATCTGATTAAATAAGCTTTCCCTTTCTTTGCAGTTAGTACAAACATATAATAATTATGCATACTTGTTCTTTCCATTTTAAATCTACAATGGCTAATCTTACTATTTTTGCTAAAGTTACAGGTAGTATCTTTACTGTATTTTTACAGAATATGGCTATTCCAGAACATCTCTCATTTTCCAAATTCCAAATTATCTTTCCTACCCATAGTTTATCTGTTTGCAATCTTTCTTTATTTGTTAGAAGTCTTGTGTTTTCTAATATAATTACATCTATATCATGTATTAAACAGCTGCAAAATTCCCATTCATCTTACTATATTTTAATACTATTCACATTTACAGAAAACACTCTAAAATTTCAATTTTCCCTTAGACTCATGGTTTCCTAAGTTCCTACCTAAATACTAGGCTAGCTTTTTTAATAAGCCATTTTATGCCTAGTCAATTTCCTTCCTAAAGGTGGGGATCAAGCACTGTACCTTGTGTTTGTAAGGCAAACTCCTTAACCATTACACCATGCTGCAATATTTAGCTGCATATGTTCTTTTTCATCCATTTCCTTTCTTTTTTGTTTTGTACTTATCCCTTTAAATTTTCTTTTTCTGTCTTTTACACTTTTACCAATAGAATTATTTTTCCCTTTCACTACCTCCCAATGTATTTCTTCCTAGTCACTTATTTCAGAACCTTCTTCTATATCCTTTTTATTATTTTTTCTCATCTAATTTTTCTTCTATTTCTACTACTTCTAAAACTTTTCCTCTTTGTTCATTTTCTTTGCTTTCTTTTCCTTGCTCTTATTTTCAGTTATGTAATATATCCATAAATGCCCAATTCTGTTATACTTATAACATTTCAATTTACAGTTTTGCATCATGCCCCATTTTTCCCACAGGTATAACATTTTCTTTTATCACAGTTACTTATCAAATGACCGTCTTTTCCACAAAAATAAATAAATAAATAACTAAAAAACATGTTTTGGGCTGCCCCCAGTAGTTTACTGCACCTCTATTCCCCCACACATTTATCATTCTTGATATATGTTTGTTTTTTATTTTTCTATTTTTAACACTATATTACCATACCATCCACTAGTCCATAAACCTCTTTTATCATAAACTTTGCAATGTCCAGTACTTCTTTACATGCATTTTTCAAATAACCTTTCAAAGTCTTTCTTTCTACCTCTGTTCAAAATTGTATGAGTTTTATTTCGTTTCCCTGTTAAATGCTTTTATCACAAAAAGATTTTATGGGTTACAGTCTTTCTTTTTTCATGTTCTCCAAGAAAATTTTCCATCGAAAAACAGTCTGAAATATAATGTCATAAAATGTCTGTTTGTTAATAAGAATAAATGTCCCCAGGAAACATCTCATTCATTTTCTGGCTCACTCTCCATCACCATTTGTTTAAGTAAATCATCCCACAACTCCTGACTGGAGGGTTGTAATTATACACACATCATTTGCTGACTCATTTCCATCAAACAGATTTCTTTGACATACCTCCTGAGAGTCCTGCACACATTCTCAGTTTAGATATTTGCTTTCTTCTCCACTTCTCTCACCACTCTATTGTCTCCTTCTTTCTCTTTCTGTCTCCCTGTTTCTCTGGACTGCTTATGCACCTGGAAAGGAAACAGGAATGTGTCCCACTTGCAACAATAGTGAGTAGGAGTGTTCCCTGATGCCATGGCAAATCTCCCCTAGTAGTCTAAATACCACATTGGTTCTTCCCAGAAAAGAGGCCATTAGCCTAGTGGGATAAACTTTGTCAACAAAATGATAAACAAAGTTAAATAAGAGCAAATAAAAATGGTAGCAACAAGTTTGAAGTGTATGGGGCATAATCAAACATCAGAGGTGTTAAAAGAGCAACTGATAAAAAAATCAAAGAAAAGCAAGCACAGCAGTGGTTTCTAGTGATTATGTTGCATCTTGCAACATTTATGTCTATTAAATCTGAAAGAAATCTGACCAGTAGGAAAGCTTATCAACATATATCTTGAGAATGGAGCCATGAACATGAAAAGTATTGAAATTCTTAATAATCACATTGCAAAACACCAATGTTAAAATCATATTTTTTGACGTTTAAATCCCCACCTCATGGGATCAGGATGCCTCCATCCTGATTGCAATTTAGACCTATTAATTCCTCTGCAGTGTAATAATTAGCTGCATTTGTTCCCCACTGGGAGAGCTGGATCCAATTAGGGCAAACATCTAATATGATCATTCATTCTTTGCAAACACAGAGGCTATCCCCTTTCTGAGTAAGAGACCACCATGTCACTTTTTTCCATAGATCATATGCTGTTGAGTAGGATATCTTTGTTTATTCATCTACTTCCCCCACTCCTTATGGCTGCAACTCCCACAACAGTTACTGCATGATTCCACACATGCCGATACATGCTGACTTCACACTGTGCATAGCTATGCGTTTTGGATGTTGCATATACCCACACTGTTGAATGCCATGTACTGCATACTGTTGTGTCATCACTGAAACAGACTGTAGAATATCCTTCTGCCAGGATGAGCTTGGCTTTCGCAGACACTCACTTCTGCTATTCTCATGTGGCTCATTCAGTGCTCAAGCTGCAAGTCAGGCACAGGTCATCTGCATTTTAACCTGGGCTTCATCCCTCTATGCCATGCAGCCAGACAAATACTATGATTTGAAGAAGTCTGTTCTATTGCAATTAGATGTCAGAATGGTATAAGAGCTGTGATAGTGCAAGAGAACAAATCCATTTCTTATTTTTATCACCTTTACTTAATTATCACTTGTAGCATAGGCAAACTTACATTTATTTAAAAGTAATGAAACCATATTAACAAGTTCACATTTGAAGACATTAACCATCACATATACATATTGTTATATAACGTATAATCTAAGCAACATTATATAAATTATTTAATTCCTGCCCTGTCTTAAACCTCATTTCTCCTCCAAAACATTTTCCTGCATGTATTATTCCAACAATATCCATTTTTCTATGTAATTTGCTCCTACCCTTTGTAAAGATCCTACTTCTTGTTCTTTCATCAGTGTTACAATATTCACTATTTCAAGTGTAGTTGGTTTAGATTTTGATTTCTGTTTTCTAGTGATTTCTTTTTGGCAGACATCAGAATTAAACTTAACAAGGCCTTACTATGTCTAGGTAATTCAGATCCTGTATCCCAGCTCAAAAAATAATTTCCTTAGTTACACTCATTTGCTCACCCTGTATTCCTGGCAGAATACTCTGTGGGGAATTTTTAAACTCTGCCAACTCATTACATTCCTAAAACATTTGTTCCCAGTTATCTCTTTTTCCATGTTTTAACTGTCTGGGTTTTTGCAGAATGTCCAGATTTTTGCCTCATGTGTTTGGGCTGTTCCTCATAAAATCTGTGACTTTCTGGATTTCTCTGGTAAATTTATGAGGGCTAAATTCACTAAATAATGACAGACATTTGAGCTTTGGACTTCATATCCTTCAGAAAATGCATGGTAACACTAAATCTTTTATTCCAGAAATGTTCTAAGTTTATAAGAGCAATAGATTATTTTGTACAAAAATGCTTTCTTCCCCATAACACTGCCAACATTTGACATCTTCTTGAGGAAAAATTCTTTGGAGTCTACTCAGTGTATAAAAGTATCTATGCAAACACTTCTAGGGAAAAATCTTAAATCTTCTAGATTTTGTTGCATATTTGGGAGCCATACATATGTTCACACACTGTTTCATTGTGAATTGCATATTTAATCTTTCTTCCCAATTTTTTCTGACCTCATTTGATTGAGTCCTTTAGTTATCATACACTATTTTATATGCTCTACTAATTACCTTTTTTTACAAGCAGCTTCTGTTCTAGATTAAACTGTAAACTCAACCAGTGCAGGTCTTTTATTTAGAATTCCCCTATCCATTTCTCTTTGTCTATACTCTTATATAAAGTTCTGATAGGAAAGATGATCACTAGACTGCAATTCAAATGTCTTCCTGCCTCTTCCCATTCTCTTACCTTTTCTTCTTTAATTATTTATTCCTAATACTTTGGTTACTTTGCCATCTTCCTCCAGTAAATTCCAGCCCCCTCATGGCTATTCTCTGTATCCCTAATTGCAGTCATCCCTGTCAGCAGAATATCCTTTCTCCATTCTGGTGTTGGCTTAATTCTTAGTGTACCTTCTGCTACTTTATGAATATAATATTCTGTATTACTGTTATTATTATTCTCAATGATCTGCATCCAAAATTCTCTACCTCTTGAATTATTCCCCTGCTTGCCATCATCCTTTTCCACTTTGAGTTGTAGCTTTCTGCTTGTGTTATGTATAACAGCCATACCTGTGTAGCTCTAAAATATCCCTTCAAACAGATAATCCTAAACCTCCTTTTTCTACTGGGAGGATCAACTTATTCCTTTTGACGCTTGCCCTCTTCCCATCTCAAATAAGATCCTTCATCTCTTTATTAATTACTATCCACAACTTTTCTTTTGGTTGATAAAAATATCTTGATATGGGTATAAAACTAAAGGGGATAAAACATTTTTACTGCTTGTGTCTTGTTATCCATATCCATAGTCAAGAGCTTCCAGTTCCTCACTTTTTGTATATTTTGTATCATCTCTTCCCACATATCCTTAGCTCTCATAACCAAATCCTTTTTAATCCATATTCCCAAACACTTCAGTTTATCAAATCCCCATAAATAAGGGTATTTCTGGATCAATTGATTTGTGGGAACATAGTTTACAGCTATACCCTTTGTTTTATCTTCAATAATTTTATATCCTGAAAAAAGAAATGGAACTGTCTCAGAATACTTCACAATAATCAGATGCCCTTTACTTGTTCCAGAAAGTGCAAAATATCATCTGAAAATAAAGACAGATTTTTTGAACACCATACCAATTACATCCTTGAATTTCTCAGTTTATTTATGTATCTATTTTTTTGCCAACGGTTCTAAATATAACACAAATAGCAAAGGGAAAGAACACACCCTGCCTGTTTCCTCTGTTCAGGCACAACTTATCAGAGAGGAACCCTCCCACTTTGATTTTTGCCTCTGATATCTCATATATCCTTCTAAGCAAGCTTATTATTGTATCAGGAAATGTAAATGCTTCCATTGCCCTACTCATAAATTCCAGCTTACTCTGTCAAATGCTTTCTCTGCATTATAACCCACCAATAACAACAGTATTTTCTTACATTCTGCTTCTCTTTGAATTGTTATTGTTTTAGTAATATTGTTAAATATTTGCCTCCCCTCAACAAAACCACATTGGTCCAGATCTATCAATGTTGGCATAACCTTTGTCATTTTTTAGCCATTATAGGCATAAACAATTTATAATCATGGTTTAGAATTGGAATGGACCTATATGAAGCTGGATCAGAGGGGATTTTACCTTCTTTAGGTATGACAGCCATAACAGCTTTTTTCCCCAGGACGTTGGTGCTTCCCCTCCTTTTGAAATATTGTTAAAACAAAACCTTCCAGATATGTATCACTTTCTTCCTTCCTGGCATCCAAACTTCCACTGTAATGCCATCTATTCTTGGAAGCTTTCCTGTAGATTGTTATAAATCACCATTTTTATCTCATCTCCTTCTGTCTTATCAGTTAGTTGTTAAGCCTCATCCACCTCTAAGCTTGGCATGTTTAAGTCTTCCATTTGTGCTTTTTCTTGATTTTCCCACTTCTCTGCTTTATACAAATTTTTATAGATTTTCTGACATACATCTAGTAAATTTGCAGGATCTCTGGTTATTTTTCCTGTTATAGGCTCCCTATGGTTGGCAACAACCCCTCCTGTTTTCTGATGCCTAAGTCATTGTGCCAAAAGTTTTTTGTGGTCTAGATTTGTTAACAACAGTTGCTTAACAGCAATCTATGCATATTATCCTGGCACTCCCGTACTATTCTTTAGCACTCAGCAATTATGCCTGTTCTTGTTCTGCGAGATTCCCCTTATTTTGAAATACTTTGTCCTTTGTCAGGCACTCTAAATAATTCTAATTACATCTTAACAAGATATCTTTTTCTTTTATCTCTACCCTATTTTAAACACCATTTTCATTTTATTTGCTAGCTATAACTTCTGGAGTACTTTCTATATTTCCCACTCTTGGATAATTTTCACTAACCATTACTTAAATTCCTCTTTTTTAACAGGTAGGTAGGGAAGCACCAGTGTCTCATCCTTACTTCAATACTCTGCATTTTAATTTTAGTAATTATTGGTCCATGATCTGAAATAGTTATTGGATGTGTACCAAAATTCTCAATTAAATGAGCAGGTTCATGTGAAATATAATTTCTGTCAAGTCTAGCCCAACTGTTGTACCTTGGGGAATGAAATGTAAATTCTCATGGAGTTCCTATTACTGAATGCTCATCTTTCGTACTAAACATTTCATAAATCTCTTCAGAAATCTACCCTCTTTCGTTATATTTTCCCCTCTAGGCCCCCTGATATATTCTCATTGTTGCAAATCAGTAATATTCACTGGTAAAAGCTGATTATTTATCCCAAAAGAGTTTTAAGCTCCAAAATAGTAGCTTTAGGTGGAATATAACACATGCTAGTGTAATCTTCATTCCTTGCCATTAACCCTTTACTAATGCAAATCTTCCATTATTATCCTTCCTTCCCTCTTCTATCACTACTTGAGGTCCTATAGCAGTTAATATCCCTGATATTTTGCAGAATGTTCATACTAAAACCCTTTCTTTATTAGATTCACATGCTCAGTTCTTTCCAAAATGAATCTCCTGTAGCATTGCTATTTGCACTCTGCATTTCTTAATATAATTGCGTATTCTTTCTTGTCTGCAGCTGTGAGACTATTCACATTCCAAAATAATATGGAAAGTGACACCATTATGGTAAGAAGTCATTATTCCCACCTGTTATATATGGCAGCTTTTTTAAATGTCTATTTCCAGCTTTTGTGATACATGCACCCATTAATGTTTAGCAGAATAATCCTTTATATAGTTTTCTTCTTATCAACATTAGATTCTATGTCACATTTTACAAGATTTTTGTTTTAATAAAAACCCTCAAACAAAAAACAAGCACATCCCAGAACACACACATTACCTGTTAAGTTAATGAAAGCTCACATAACTATGTACATCTTCAAATAATAAAGCTTAACCTTCCTAACAGGAACATTAGTGCTAAATAGACAGCTGCTAACACAGGCCCTAATTAACCTGAAATTGAGGCTATACATGGTAAGATGCATGTTATTGCCTGCACTTCTACTTACACTAATTGTCTATTCTTTTTTATCTTTATCCCCTGCCAATTTGAAAACTGCTGGCATACTTTCAGAAATAATTAACTTTTAGCTTTAAAGAAACCAATGTTTTGCCTTTTATTCCTCTACTATCAGCTTGCCTCCATGGAAAAGTAAGAAAAAAAATGTAATCCTCTGTTGCAGCTTGAAAGACAAGCTAAAACATTTATTACCAAAGGAAATTTTTCATCATATTCAATATTCTCATGCTTAATTGTTTCCATTAAAATTTGTTATGAGATTAAGCCAGGGATCTTAATCCTGGCATTCACCTATACAAAAGTAAGAGAAAACATATCTGCTCTACATATGTTATAATCTGTGTACTTTTATACCCCAATGATTCACCTCAACACACCAAGATTACAGCCTATTAACTTAAACATGTTTTTGTCTAGTTTTTCTTCTCTTCTTTGCACTGTAATGTTTGCATTTCTTAATACCTAAAACATGAAGAAAGAAAGAGAAGAGGAAGGAGAAAGAAGAAAAAAATGCATATGTTTACATTAATAATTTCATCACATACAAGAATAACTAGCAATACTTTACTATAAAATATGCAATTTATATTATAAAACATTTTTTAGAAACACTATTAAGAAAATAAATTGTTTTACATACAGTTGCCTTTTTCCTTCTTCTCTCCCTTCCAGTGTCCTTCCAAACATTAATGACACAATGTGAGGCAAAATGCTTTGTAATTCCTCACAAGTTTAACAAAATCAACAGAAGTCTGCTCTTTCCATTTATTGTTATACAGACATATTTCACAAATGTGACTGATGTTTTGCAGTACATTTATTCACTAATTTATTCATAGTACCTTTCAGTATTTTCACCGTACTCTTTAGTATTTTCACAAACACCCTTCACAAAGCCAGCAAACCTTTCAACTTAGTATAATATGTCAATTATGCCACCATCATCTGCTCAGCCTCAAGCCTTCCACTATTTCAGCAAATGACTCAAGACTCATTTGCTTCCATTGAATCATATGTAAAGGCTCCTCAGCTAATCTTATATCCCCCCTCAAATAAAACAGAATTAATGCTTTTCATGTCCAGATCTCTTTCAACCGTCAGTACATCCTTTAATATTATTTCAACAAACACCACCATAGGAACTATAACAAATACCAAACTACCAGGAGTCATAATAGACAATAACCTAAACTTTTACCTGCCATATCACCAAGACCATGAAGAAAACTCACCAAGAATTGGGCTTTCTTTACCAAAACAAACCATATCTCATAAACTCTTCTAAAAAATGTTAGCATCATCCTACCTTCTCTCCTCCCTTCAATATGCATCACCTATATTAACCAACATTCAGTTCACCCTACTAACTAAATTAGAGGCACGCTTTAATAAAATACACAAATTTTCAGCTAATGCATCCTACCATATGCACCACTGATTAACATTAAAGAAGCTTGACTGGCTAGAACTACCTAGTCACATTACATTCACTCAGCTTCAAATTGTCCACAAAATAATACACAAACCACACATGTGTACTTCTGTACAAAACATTCTCAAGCATTACATCCCACCTTGTTGCCTTTGTCCAGGTAATCAGAGCCTACTAATAACTTTCAGATACAATAATACAGCTGGAGACTCACTGTGCTTATCCTGTGTATCCAGACAGTTACTGCCTATCCTACTAAAACAGGACAGCTGTGCCTCTAGCTTTAAGCACAGCCTAAAAGAGCATCTAAACCCCTCCTGTCTCTGTTCTTGTTCACACCCTGACTGACTTTCTCTCTGTCTCTCTTAGATCTCTAGAATATCAATAACCCCTAACTCTCCAGCTCTCCTATTTTATCCTGTAAATGCAACTTGTTTATTATTGTATAACATTCCTACATAAATCAAATTGTATTAACCTCTGGATTGATTTTATTACCCATTGCATGATTCTAAAACCCAATTTCAACTGTTAAGAAATTGAAATTATTTTTTCTCTGTATTTTTTTTTTGGAATTTTTTGTAACTTTAATTGAGCTTTTCTCTGTAGGTGTCAGCTGAAAATGGGCCTGAGTGCCCAGATGGACCATCCTAGTAAACAGGAGGCAATAAATAAATAATTTCTATGTTTCTGGTCTTCTTCCTGTTTATCTCCATCTCCCAACTACAGATTACAGTTCAATTCTATGGCACTGCCAATTCTTCTGATCAACTCCTGTGCTTCTCTTTGTCACTTGTGCATTTTCATTTGGGACATTGGAAAAGTTTCACTGGTAAAGTCTCTCTGTGTGTTTTATTATCAGAAGACTCAGAAGCAGTGTCCTCTTCTGCTTAATAGCTCATGTTTTGCTGGACGCACTTTTACATTTCATTCTTAGTTTGTTCTGTATCAAAAAGTGACTTTGATCCTCCAGCAAAAATGTTCATTCTGCTGGCAGGTTTGCATGCTTACTAATAAAGGTCTTGGCTGCTTTCTCATGGCCATATTTGGAGCACACAGTGTGCCCCTTTACTTAAGAATTCCTACTGTGGAATACCAGTCATGTTGCTTATTTGTGCCTTCATAAAATTAATACAGCCTGTTCCTTCTAGTTGCTTTGGTACAGCAGAAAATTTCAGATTTTCCCTATATGCAAATTATTGCATTGTGAAATGTTATGGCAACTTAGATTAGATGTCATACACTTGCCAGGGATTAATGACAGTATTTCCATTAACAGTGAACTCAAAATGAGGGCTTCTAAGTTGTAAATAGTGTTGTAAATAGTTGTTTATATTATATTTCACTATTTTCCAATACTCTTTTAAGATTTTCCTGTTTTTTTTTTTTTTGTGGTTTCTGCCACTGATTTGGTGTTTTTGGTGGTGAGTTCACGAATATGTTTTAAATGATGTTCTCACTTCCTGTTTCATGGTTCATAAGATGTCTTTTGTATAAGACAAAAGCACTAAATCGTGGTTGTTTGCAGTTTTTAGCTTTCACTTTGCTATTAAATTTTTGTGGTCGTCCAGCTGTTGGTGTTTTTTTTTTTTTTGAGACAATGTAGTCATACCAGTAGGATTTTATGTAAGAGATGTAAAGCCTTTTATTTGTGTAGGTAAACAGGTCTGCTGTGACATTACTAAAAATAAAATTTGCATTATATATAACGCTAGGCATTGTGGTACAGTAGATGTTAATGAGTCTAACCACGAGAGCCATCAGGAACAAAAAAGTGTAGGGGGTCCCTTTAGAATTTCCACCTCCCAAGAGGTTGGAACGGTTAAAGAACAGACAACAGAGTGGTGCAATTTGGAATAGGGCCTTCAATATCAGAGGAGCAGGGGGAGGAACAGAGTGCGACCATACAGGAATCAGAGAATTTAATTGTTATTTGCACTAAATGACATGATTTAGGATGTTTAATTACAGTGATTTTAGTCATCAATGATTAATGGGCAGATTTATTCAAGAAAGGTGTAACTTTGTTCCTGGTTTTTCAGCTTCCAGATTTCATCTTTATTTATGTCTGAGCATCTTACAGAAGAAGACAATATTATTATTGTCACATGTTTTTTGGATCATTTTTTTATATCTGGATTGAAGTGGGAGAAAATTATGATACAATTAATGAAGGAAAAGATATAAAAAGACTATCAGGAAAGGTACAGATGAAATGAATCAGAAAATTGGACAGTTTTAAAAGGAACATTATACCCTGAGAGCTTTTTGTAAGCTTTGGACAGAGATGTTGGTTATATCTAAAGAAAAGTATGGAATATATGTCTATGGGTGGATTTGCTGCTGAAGAAAGAAGAGAAAATAGTATGAAAAGAGGTATGAAAAGATGAGGAAAAAAACATTTGAATAGCTTAGAAGAAAATAATATTATTTTTTCTGTAAAGAAAGGGAAATTCTGAGAAAAACAAAAAGTTGTGGAAATAATGTATAAACACAAATATTTTGTTATGTGAGAAAATGAAGAAGTATCTCTATTTGTCAATTGAGAAATAAGAAAACTGGATGATGAAAAAGAGGAAATAAAACACAATCCAAACAAAAATATAGATATCATGAATGTTATATTATAGATATCATGAAAGTTTATGTCAAGAAGTTATTTAGAGAAAACACAGCTGAAGGTAAAAATATATGGGGTATGAATATTTTTTTCTGTAAAAGCAACTGAAAGTTTGCAAAGTAAAGTTGTTTTAGCTGAATTAGACAGTGTGCTTAAGGTATTAAAAGTAGGCTCTTATCCAGGGGAGAATGGTATAGGTTATGATGTATATAAAAATTTAATGAGCAACAGAGAATGTTCTTTTTTTTTAAATATTGAATGAATGATATGAGAAGAGTGTGCAGGAAAGTAATATATGTCATGACATTATATAGTTTACATGGAAAAAAGAGAAAATATAAAAAACTGGAAGCCAATTACATTGAATAATGCAGATTATAACATATTAATAAAAATATTGCCACTGACTCTAAAGACAACCACAAAGCATTCTATAGCTATGTCAAGAATCTCAATGGCAACACTCAGATCTGCTCTTTGTTACAGCACAATGGCACTAAATATACAGAACCAACTGATATTGCCAACATCCTGGCAGATAGGTTCAGTGCTAACTTTACCCACCTCCCACCCCCTAAAGGGCCCATCTCTATACCGGAAGAAAGCAAAGTTCATGTAATCACGGCTGCACAGATAAAAACCACACTCTCCAAAGCCAAGACCACAGCATCCATGGGACCTGACAACGTCCCAGGCTGCGTTCTACATGAACTACAGAGCGAACTGGCACCCCACCTAACTACAATGTTCAATCATAGCCTCACCTCAAGCTTTGTTCCCACTGAATGGTGCACAGCAATGGTTATCCCACTCCACAAAGGAGGAGCCACCACAGACCCCGGGAACTACTGCCCCATTAGCCTGATGAGCCTGGTCTGCAAGGCCATGGAACGTATCATCATGGAACTTATAAACAAAGACATTGGTAATCTCCAAACTTTAGACTCCACCCAGTTCGGGTTTGTAGAAGGCAGATCATGTCTCCTAAACCTGATAGACTTCTTTGAAGCAGTCACCAAATCCATAGACGAGGGTAAGGTGGTTCACACAGCCTATCTAGATCTTGCCAAGGCTTTCGACACCATCCCCCACTCTGGAATTATAGATAAACTCACTAAACTAGGTATAAATCCCTATGTCACAAGATGGGTTGCCAAATGGTTCACTGACAGAACCCACACTGTGAAAGTAGCAGACTCCAAATCCGACTTCAGACCAGTGACAAGTGGAGTATCACAGGGTTCAGTCCTGGGTCCTCTCCTGTTTGGTATCTACTTCTCTGAAGTACAGGCTAACACAGACGGTCTTTGGCTAATGAAGCTCGCAGATGACTGCAAACTAGGAGCCATAATTGAAACTCCTAACTATGTGGACATCCTACAAAAGGGCCTCACCGAGTCAGATGCCTGGTGTCAAAGCCATGGCCTCAAGCTCAGTGCCAAAAAGTGCATTGTCATCCCCTTTGGTAAAAATTCTGTACCCATTAACTACCATATAGGCGGTAGTAACCTTAACAACAAAAGTGTGATAAGAGACCTTGGGACACAGGTGGACAGTGGTCTCTCCTTTGATAATCACATCGCCACAGTAGTCAGGAAATCCTTCTATGTGGCACACCTCACCACAAAAGGTTTTTCATCCAGGAAAAAAGAGGTCTTTGTTCCCTTCTACTCGTCACTTATTAGACCCATTATATAGTACAATGCCCCTTTTGGTATGTACCTCACAAGACATCTACAACTGGAAAGACCGTAGAAATACCTCACAAAGAGGATTACTGGCCTCAAACAGATGCCCTATGCAGACTGTATCAGAAATCTTCAGCTTTACTCTGTCACACTCTAGGGACCTAAACTTTGTCACCACAATAAACAGAACATGCTGGAGGGATATATTCCTTCCCAGAAACTTTCCATATTCTGGAACAAACTACCTATTGATATCAAACAAAGGTGCTCATTAGCACTCTTCAAGAAAAATCTTGATGATTGGACAGAAAATAGGAAATTCACCCCGGGGATCACTTCTGTGACTCTGCTCGATAGTGGCACAAGAAAATAATTTTCTTGGGTGGAGAAAGCCAGGGTACCTTTTTGGCTAGGCTTATATAGGCCCTAGGGCCAATAGCCTAGTATCTACCTATGAACCTATGAACAAATGAGGTTTGAGAAGGTTATGTATGTAGCAATGTTATCTAATATATATATATATATATATATATATATATTGGAGTGAAAGGTAGAAGCCATGAATTAATTGTGAGAAAAGTGGTAGTACATGATATACTGAACGGAGGGAGTGAATTAACAGTGGGAGATGTAAGCAAGGCATTGGATTATGTAAGTCATAAATGCTAATGGGAAATTTTGATGCAATATGGGCTTAAAGGAAAACAGTGAACTTATTAAGGACAATATACAATAACAGGGTTAGAGTAATGGTCAATGGATGGTATACCTAGCATGTGTGTAAAGAGAGGTTTAAGACAGGGCTGCCCTATGAGCAGTGTATTATTTTCTTTACTGATGAATGATGCTACTCGTATTATTAGTGGTATATTGGGGAAGGGGGCATATAGGCTAGAGAATTGTGCTCAGAGTCCTAATTTGCTTATCATATGCAAATGATGTTATATTTATTGCAAGAAATGAAAGTTAGATAAAAACAATTGTGATATTATTGCATGATGCTGAAAAAAGTAGGATTACAGCTGACTAAAGAGAAAAATAAGGCTTTGTGATGTAACTAAAATTGAAGATATTTGATTTTCTGACCTTTACTTGAAATGGTGTTTGGTAAAATATAAGAACTAAAGAAACAGTGCATAGCAGTGAAAAAAAAAAAAAGAATAAGTTCTTTCTATAAAACATCTAGGTTTGTGTTTAAAAAAGAAGTGCATTTTTAGGTAGTTTAGGTTATATAGGAAGTGTATATCTGTGTCCAAGTAAAAAAGAAACAGAAATAATACAGCTGGTGTTTATGGTCATATGGGGATCAAGACTGAACCCAGTAAGAAGAAGGATTCTGTATCTAAAGAAGAAAGAAGAAAGTTAGGGTTAATATATCTTGTTGTGCGTATGTTACTTTTGTAATTACGATTGTTGAGATGTAGAAAAATAGAAAGAATAGACTTTTAAAGTTACATATGGGATATTTGAGGATAAAGTGACAGCAGGAAAAAGGGAAAATGGTTATGGAAGAGGAAGTTAAAGAGCACCAGAAAAACATTATTATGGAAAATAAATACCAAAGAAATATATATAAAGTGAAAAGTATTTTTTATTATAGTAATCTTTGAGAGGGATTTAGAAATGAGGTGTCTCAAGCTATAAGAGAAGGGAGGTCAAGATCTGGATGTGTAAAGACATGCCATGATTTTTTATGGAGACTAATAATTCAAATTACCTGGAAAGGGGAACATGTCATATTAGAGAATGTGTGATGGGCTGTCTATATATTGTGATCTAAGGAAGAACAGAGCATGTTTTGTAGGATATGAAAGAATAAAGAAAGTCTAAGACTGGGTATCTAAAGAAACTATTCTTACCAGCATAAAAAACAGAGGATGTGAACATGAATATGATTTGTATGGATATTACGGGAAACAATGTGCTGATATGAGGGAAAGAGTTGATAAAAGAAAGTTTTGGGTGATATTGGAAATCTGGACTGAAAGATTAAGATACGTTTTATTTAATAAAAGGATTCTTACAGATGTTTTGGGAAGGATAAGATTTTGGTGTGGAAAAAAGGATGGGGAATAATGATTAATTAAGTTAAGCTTTGTATTTTGCCAGACTGAGAAGGAGTTGCATCACTGCACGTCTGTTGGGTATGTGTGTGTATATATATATATATATATATATATATATATATATATATATATATATATATTTATTCAAAATATTGTGAATATTGTAAATACTGTAAATGTCACATGGAAATATTGGAATTGTAAAATAGTGTAAAGTTATGTAAATATCATGTGTGAGTTATATAAATGAAAGAACCCCAAGTCGAATTCCATAAAGCTTGTTGAATCTGGTGGAGTGTGTAAAGCTCTGCATAAAAATTGCAGCTAGCCAAGTAATATTCAAATATGCCTTGGTGTGTGGAGAATAGCTCAATGCAAGACAAACATAACCAGCGATGTCAGCACAACCACAAGCAGTCATGTCAAAGCTGTATGCCAAGAAAACTTGTTCATAAAGTAAGATATATGTGCACTACCAAAACACATCTATAGAAATAATACAAGCTCAATGGAACATACACTAATAAGTGAAAAGAACTAAAGGAAGAGAAATGTGCATTAGTCTGTATGAAAAGTGACAAATATCCACAAACAGTTATGGATATTGTCATAATTCGTAGATGGACATATATAAATATACCCATCATAATTTGAGCAATCTGATGTAATCCACAAAAATTCAGTTAAAAATGAATTAAATAAGGTGAAGCTCAATTATGGACACTTTGCTATGGCTAACAGTAGCTAACAATGGGTGCAGGATATGTGGAGATCACAAGTAATGCACACAGCCATGGAAATACGGTGAAGGCGAGGGTGAAGAAGAGGGACAAGTAGAGGTACATTGAAATAAGAAGGTTAGAAGGAGAGGCAATGAAGTATGGGGATTTTTTTATTTTTTTTTGCTGGGAATAGGCCCCATTTTTTTTTTTGTTTTTTTGGAGCATAGAAGGAATGGAAAAGACACAGAAAGAGGAAGCTGGCAAAAAGTATGTATAAACATATAACAAATATCACAAGATGTGACAGACAAAGGTTGGAAATACATATAACGTAAGGTACACAGACAGCACACACACAGACGATACAACACGGGTGACGATAAACTGACAAACAGGGTAGGATGCATGCCAGTCATGATGCAAAGTAAAATACGCTTGTACCAATGCACAAATCATTGCTGAGATGTCGCATACTGTGTGACAGTCATACCAGAATGTGTATGACTGATGGTAGGTTTGTGTTGGAGATCACTAAATGGGGAGTGCCATCATTGTAGTACACAATGGATATTGAATATAATCATTCACTAAGGTATCAGAAGTGTAAGTGTAAGCCAAGCAACAGCAAGGATAATCACTTGCAGGCAAGAAAATGCTGAAGCAGACAAGCAGAGAACACACTAGTACCTTCAGCCCTGCATACAAAAGGCAAACAGATAAGTATAGTGCAAAACAGCAGTACCACAGCGAAACATTATTGTGGCTGTGTGATACACAAATAAGTGTACACAACACAAATATAGGCAAATGGGATCCATATGTTAAAGACATATGTCATGTCAGAGGCAACACAAATGGGTTGTCAAATATAAAATGTATATGTGCAACATGCAATGGAATAACATGATCCAATTGGAAAGAAGTTTTGTCACACATATACACAGGAATGAATTGGAATATAAAGTAAATGGTGACACATGTATGAGTATTGACAGGAAATGCAAGCCTGTGCTTAGGCAGGAAGCATAAAAATCCTTGGGTAATGCTCAACACACAAGCACAATATGAACAATGTTCTTTAATCCTTAAAGAAATAAACACAGAATGTGAGAGAGCCACATATACAATTTCACTGGAGGCAAAAATCGCTGCACCTGTCTCCCCTAGGTTTCTGAATATTGACTAAAACTTCAGCCACCCCCCTTCTTTAGGCAATGTCAAATTGACAAACCTAGCAACATAGCAAGTAGAACCCAAAGAAACCTGAAGGTACTACTCTGTTCAATGCTAGTAGGGTTACCACCTGTCCTACTTTGAGAGGGACAGTACCTCTTTGGGCAGTTGTGTCGTGCAAAAAAATTGTAAAAATGGCAAATGTCCTGAGATTTTAGGGCAAAATTATTTCCTATATTTTATGTAATAGTTGTGTAAAACAGTTATTCTGTATCTGAAACACCTAAATATTACAAGAAACAGAATAAGCAACTAAAATACTACAAGTATAAGCTTTTATTTAGGCAAAAAATTGAAGTTCTGTCCTTTGTACTGGCCATGGGTATGTTTCGCCCTGCGAAATCTGACTTTTGTACCCAAAATGTCCCACTTTGGGCATTTGAAAAGGTGGCAACTCTAAATGCTAGGTGCCTAAATAAGAAATTCCACATCTTACAAGCTCTCTTCACTATCCGCGGTGGTGGTGCTGCAGTAGCGTTGTTGCTTCACAGTAAGACGCTGACCGGTTCGACTCTCAGCTAGAGCGTCTTCTGCGTGGAGATATGCGTGAATGGGTGTACCTTCGTTGAAGATTGTGTGTTAGGGCTGGCAACTCAGCATGTAAAAATCAACTGCCAATCATTAGCGGACCGGAGTTCCGCTGTGGCGACCCCTAACTGGGAAAAGCCGAAAGACACAACAACAACAAGCTCTCCTCACTGGAGAATATAGACATCTGTGCCTTTACTGAGACATGGTTTAAATCCATGGAAAGTACTCCATCAGTCCAAAGTTTTGTTTCCTGCCACACATTTAGACCATCAGCTGCCCAGACAGGGACAAAAGGTGGAGGAGTCTCAGTCTGTATTAGCAACAAGCATAACTCGTCATCGGTTAAACAGGATGTGACCTGGAATTTATCCACATGCAAATCACCATAGACAGAGTGCCATACCATATTCTAGCAATCAATAGGCCAACCTCTATATCCCTAGAATCCTATACTTTGTACCTACACCTGCTGGAGATACTCACCATTAATTTGAATATTCATTCATGGGAGAATAACTACCCCTCTATAGACTGGAAAACATACACTGCCTCATACTCACAGACACTGTAATTCCTGGACTTTATTGCCACAAATACTCTTGACCAGATAGTGCACACACCCACCAGAGGTTCAAACATACAATATTGGGCTGCTGTTCATCAGTGTGGGAAAGTGCTGCAACCTCACAGTGTCACATCCTCACAGTAAGGTCAGACCACAAAGCTGTCTCTTTCAAAATAAAAATAATCTCCATAACTTTAGCAAACACTGTAACAGCAAACTACATCCTATTAAGCAAGTTTCTGAAAATTCAATGTCCATGGCTTCCTAACCCAACATCAACCTGTATGGAATTGTTCACAGACCCTGTACAACCATGGCTATATAGAAGCTGCAGTACTTCCAGGTAAGTCCAAAATGCACTCTAAAAACAAACCACACTGATAGAACCCTAACCTTAATAGGGTATATAACAAAAGGAAAACAGTCATGATAAACATCAGGAAGAGCAACAAACATAATAATAGCAACACTCTAATTAAACTAAACATGCTATTAAGAGGATTAATTAAGTCCAACAAGGCCAATTATAAGGTCAAGATAGCCTCACAGGCTAAAGACAACTGCAAGGCCTTTTACATCTATGTTGAAAACCTCATAGGCAGCACACATTGGTGTACCAAACTGGTGGTCAATGGTCCCCATCACTGAGCAGAGCAACATAGAAAATTTGTTGGCTGACAAATTCAGCTTAAACTTCTCCCTTCACTAACCCACTGCCTCCACATATAATACCTACTAGCATAAACCTCCCCAACTGTTAACAGGGAGCAGGTCCTAGTGGCATTTGCTAGGGCCAAAAACACAACCGCATTGGGTCCTGATAATAGCCCGGGATGCCTCCTAAATATCTTGATACATAACCTGTCAGGACCACTTGAGCTACTTTACAGCTGCAGCCTCAAAACAGGCTTTGTTCCATGAGAATGAAGGACTGCAACAGTCATCCCATTTCAGAGGGGTGGACCATCAATCAACCCCAGAAACTACAGACCTATTAGTCTGACTAGTCTAATATGCAATGCCATGGAATGAATTATCATAGAAATGATCATCAAAGACATACTCAAATTTTAGACACTGGAACCAATCAATTTTGGATTTGTCAGGGGGAAGGTCATTCCTACTAAACTTGGTGGGCATCTTTTAAAAGGTCACCAAGGCAATGGATGAGGGAAAAATGGTATATACCACCTGCCTGGACTTGGTTAAGGTGTTCAATGCAATACCCCTACTCAGGTATAGTTGACAATGTCACATAACTGGGCATAAGCCCCTACATAGCTCGCTGGATTCCCAGCTGACTCACAGATAGGACCCAGGAAGTCAGGATTGGCGAGACCACCTCCACTACGATACTGGTCACCAGTGAGGTATCTCAGGGCTCCATACTGGGACCACTTCTAATTGGCATCTACTTCTCAGAGGTAAAGGCTGTCAAAGACCTTTGGCTGACCATGTTTGCTGATGACTACATATTGGGAGCTATCATAGATTCCTCCATAACACCAACATTTTACAAGACAGTCTAACATAGATAAATGACTAGTGCCAAAGTCAAGGATTAAAACTCAATGCCAAGAAATGCATTGTAGTGCCTTTTGGGAAAACTGCCACCAATGCTAATTACTCCATCGCTAAGACACCTAAATGTTGACCCAGTAGTCAGGGATCTGGGAATATATAGACAATAATCTGGCCTTTGATCAGCATGTAGACAAGGTCATATGAAAATTATTCTCTGTTGCCCAGCTTACAAGTAAGAGCATGGCATCCAGGTCCAAGGAAGTCATAGTGCCACTTTATTTGGTCCTTATCAGTCTCATCATTGAGAATAATGCCCTGTTCTGCATGTACCTAACCAGACATATGCAACAGCTGGAAAACCTGCAAAGGTTTTTTTACCAGGAGAATCCATGGCGTAAACACATTGTCCTGTATGGATCACCTTAAAACCCTATCTAAACTCTGTTTACAGGTAACTGAGAGGCAATTTATGCCTGACATACAAGGCATCTTTGGATCCAGCTCTGATGGACCTTTATATCTGCAAAATGAACAGCATCAGAACCACTAGATCCAAGGATTTAACTGTTGCTTGTGGCATAAATAACACATTGATGAGACAGATATGTGTCTCAGAGGATCTCCATGCTCTGGAACAGTCTCTTCATCCATGTGAAGCAGAGTCCATCTCTAACCCTATTTAAGTGTAACCTTAGCCAATGGATGGGAAATTGGAAATTCATCCTGGGTCTGCCCCCTCCTAAGTCTCTGATAGAGGGAGGCACTCAGTAATGCCCAAACTAACACACCTCCATATAACCTCTAGAAACTTCACTAACATACCCCCTCCTAATAAACACCAGTGATATATAGGGACACAACTGGGTTAGATTGCATGGCTAGGATTATAAAGACCCTGGTGGTTGTAAACCTAGTATGTACCTATAAACCTATGAACCATCCTGCATGCATATACCTTGCATGTGTATAATGCTCAAGATGATGGCACAAGGTAATAGTGTAGCAGTACACTTAGATGACAATAATGATAACACAGAGGAATATAAGCATGCACGTAACATATGGCATCCATATGTGAAACTTGTAGGCAAAAGCTATAAGGAGGAAGGGAGATGGACAACACAGGCTCACATCAGTGAGAAAATACCAGCAAGAGAAAGTAGGTGCAGAAGAAAGCAGGACAACTCTAGCTAAGGAGACACAGTGCACATGCATGTGCCCACAGCACAAGATACAGAGGATGGACTGCAAGTTCTCATAAGGTACAGTGAAGCAAATGGCCAAAGTACGACACATGGGTATAGTAGATTGGTGATGGCAATAAACATGTCTGTGTACAAATGGCACAAACAAGGTAATATGCAGCAGTTAAACAGCAGATGGCACAGGCATAGAACAAAAGTGTTTTGAGTATCACATACACATATACACTGCCAAGCAAACATAATACAACACAAGCTACAGTCACCATTCTTGATATAAATATCCCCATACATGTGTAGAACTGATCAAAGGACAGTCCTATGAACAAAAGTACAGCACAGAAAAATGGAATAAGTGCATGTAACCAGTCACATATTACAAGGGCAGTTGTGTGTCGATCATAATATGGTCATAAACATGTACATCCATGTAAATCAGTGCATATGTATTACAAATGCATGCATACAACATATATGCAAATCTGTGTATGCATCTTATAATATAAGCTATTATCATAAATACCAGCTATTGACATATGCAAGATTTGGACAAACAAGGGAGTCATGAATGATGCTAAAGAAAGCACACTTTTGCATATTCACTTACAGACCATTGAATGTCAATGCAGTATGTGAAGGATAGATGCTTATACATACCAGTCACAGTACTGTAATACAACATGCCACACTATTTGCTCATAACTGCCACACACAAGACCATTGTGCCAGTGTGACAGTATAACACAATAATTTTGCATAAATCACAATATCAAGGGATAGCAATAAAAATACAGAAATGGGTGAAATGCATACATATGGCTGCCATGTGCAAATAAATGCACTGGACCCACCTCACTGTGTTATGTGAGAACTATAGGAATAATGAAGTATGTGAGTTGCTGCCATCCTATACTATATACCAAACAGAACAATCATGTCTTACTTTCATTATGCTAACTGCAGTAGTCATATCTGTCACACATAGGGCCAGACTATATTGGACTTAATAGTATTATGTTGCATTGTATGCACAGGAGTACACACACACACACACACACACACACACACACACACACACACACACACACACACACACACACACATTTAAGGAGTAGCACCCTTGTCCATATGGAGCAATGTATGCAGTAATGACAGCATGATCATGTAAATAATAGTGGTTACCGCACGTGTCATTTGGTAATGTGTGTCATACTGCAGCAGCAAGATAAAGCCACATATGACCCAATATGTGCAGTGTACATTATAATACTTCAGAATGTATGCTGCACATATCATACAGTGTACATTATGATGTATGTCAGGAAAGCATGACAGCAATATGAGATGTCTGTACAATTGTCCCTATACAGTAAATAGCTGGATATGGAAAACACCATGATGCACCATTACAAAAGTCTATCACACAGAGAATACTTACAGTCCTGAGGGGCTACCCTGATGGGTTCAAACATAACAAAAGATCTGTCTAGTGATCTGCCAGAAGGAGTAGCGTATGGCCTGTGCCATGTCCTGAAAGAAGTTGCATATCAGTTTTCTCATCTGCATCTGAAAGATGTCTGTCACTATGTACCAGATCTGGTCCTGAAAATTATCTGTCTGGCATGGTGGTGGACTTCTTCTACAATGAACAGCAGAAACAATAGCATGTGCAGGTCCCAGTCTGTCATCTCCATCATTGTCCCTGTAATTGTCATCATTCTGGTCCTTGAAGTCCAAGTTTTTTTGACAGTGGACTAGCACGATATCATCTTAGGCATATGATTGATGAGCCATCATAGGTCCCACCCCCTGTAAAAGTTTAACACAGAAAAAAAAAAAAACATTTTACATGCATAACAAATATTCCCCAAAAATCAATGATTACATAAGATGCCATACAAGCTTACACAATCTACATGTGATTATTATTAGGTATATGATATGAACTTTATGTATGACCTTATTCAACTCTAATACCGTATATGACATAAGGCATGAATTCAGTCCATACTAATGCACAAACTGTGTGTAACCTCCATCACAGTCATATGTCAAACATACCTGTAATTAAACACAATCAGGTGTTCACCTACATAATGGTAAAGAGAATATACGATATGCAATTAACATCATCAAAACATATCAGATGGGACATTTGAGATATTTGCTCAAGGTATATGACAGTACAGTACATTTGTTGTTACTCCATAATTATCAGCAGATGTGGCCCATAGGGTTTATTTTATGTTATATAACAAAAGACAGAGAGTTGTGATAGTTTATGTTATGCTATATAACAAAAGACACAGAGTTGTGATAACAAGTGTATTGTCATGATTATGCAACATTCTGAATGTTCTAATACTCGTATATCAATGATATGAATAGAATGTCATGTATATAGCAGAGTGCCCATCATACATTGTCATTATGTTACTCCAGTTTATTACATGTCATGCAGTAAACAGTTTATCAGATATAATGTATCATGTGCAAGTAATGTGGTATGCTGACATCCCATGCATAAAATATGTAAAATATGTGTGTTCAAAATATATTGCAAGAATAACAAGCAATATTGTAGGAATAACAAGCAAAGGCAAACTTAAAATGTATATGCAAATGAAATGAGCAATACAACATGGGACATCATAACGTGATATAATTGGAATGTAATTCAAAATCTTACAACTACTGCACAGTAAGTAGCATAGCAACAGCATGAGAAAGCAATAGTGTATAACACACATGCATAACCGCCTCTCAACAAATGTATCAGTGTCATTGCCTAAGTCTGTGTTATGCTGATATATGTACCTGCACAGTTAAAGCAGAGTAATGGTGATCATAAATATACCACATTAAATTTCAGACATATAAACACCAAAAAAATTAGACATCTGAAGATGTGGGGTGACCTATGAAAGTGCTCGTGTCAAATAAAGATTTTTATTCTGGACTTTACAGCAATCTCCAAGTCCTGGTTGTTTTGCTTTTTTTTTCTGGATCTGTTTTGTGCAGGACAAATGTCTGTTATCTGAAGAAGTCTCCCTATAAGGAGAGATGAAAAGCGCTTAATAAAACAGACCTTATATTTCATTTGTGGGTGACCAGTGAAGTGATTTTCTAGCTTTCTTATCTAGTTTAAACTTCAGACACACCAGAAAAGCATAAGTGGCTTGCGCACAACAATGAGCGGAAATAGTATGTGATGTTGTGTTAAGCTAACCATCACAGTGCAGTTATAAAAGCATTGTATGGGATGTGGAACTCAAGTACATACTAGTAAATATCCACCAACAACACTAATAACATTTACACAGCAGACCCCCATTCAACAAGTGGAACTCAAGTACATACTAGTAAATGTCCAACAACAAAACTAATAATATTTACACAGCAGACCCCCATTCAACAAGTGGAACTGAAGTACATACTAATAAATATCCACCAGCAACACTAATGACATTTACACTGCAGACCCCTATTCAACAAGTGGAACTCAAGTACATACTAGTAAATATTCACCAACAACACTAATAACACTGAGAGAACAGACACCCAACCCATTCAATAATAGAATAGGTAGGCTGTGCACAACATATACAGGCTTGCCACCATATCCTACTCAAAAAAATAATAACAGTACAATCAACTTGTATTTGAAACATTTGGGTGTTGGGAGGGTGGCCTAATGGTTAAGATGTTTGCCTTATAAACGCAAGGTGGAAGGTTTGAGTCTCCCAAGGAATAATTGACTAGGCTTGCAAGGGCACTTAGCCTAGTACTAACCTATGAAGCAATCAAAGTTACAGTTAAACACATATGTCTTTCATTTAGGATGTGTTGATAAGAATAACATAAACTCAAGTTATCCAAAAACTCCTGTTGATAACTCTTAAGACAATACTGAACTTAAATTTATGTACACATTAATGTTAAATCTATGAGTATTACATACCTTGCAGACACATTATGGGAAGTCTGACATGCATATTAGCATGCCCAAAGGCCCTAAGAATATACATGTAAACCTGATGCTTTAACTATGTTAGGAGTCTTTATGGACAAAAAAGGGAGGACAGTGATAACACATGTCTCTCTCTCCCTCATCTGCTTCTCAAGCCTGTGCATATGCTCTATGCACAATGCACAATTTTAAGCATAGTCTTCATCAGCTGCAAACAGGAAAACAGGATGTATTACAGCAACAGAATGATCATTTAGGTCAATATCGATCAACTGCTATTTACAATGACAAAACTGTGAAAAATAGTGAGCATTACATGCCATCTAGCCTTCGGTTAAAAAAATATAATATCACATTTATGCATTCCTGTCTCACAATGCTGTGAGACCTGAGGATTGCTGTAGTTCAACCAGAGGAGATGAAATTCAAACATACAACTCTCGCCTACGGTCACAATACAAACCAGCTAATCAGTCTTGGCTATTGCCATGTGGA
Source organism: Protopterus annectens (assembly GCF_019279795.1). Classification (NCBI taxonomy): domain Eukaryota; kingdom Metazoa; phylum Chordata; order Ceratodontiformes; family Protopteridae; genus Protopterus; species Protopterus annectens. Next base: position 820,818,765 of record NC_056737.1, on the reverse strand, counting down.
TTGACGGAAGGTAAACAAGTTCCATCTGGGAACATGCAGTGAAGAATTACATGCCATAAAATGTGAAGTTGTGTTTATATATTAACTGATAAGTAAAAGTACAAGTGCTGCTATGTGCAGTGGATTTGAAAAACAAAACGATGCATTGGTGACTTTGTGTCATCGCATTGCTCACATCAATAATCAACAACTACAATACCTCAGAGTTTCAGCTGTCATAGACTGCAATAAAACATTTGGCTGCACTTGAAAAACACAAAATAGACATTAAAGGAATGGCAGTTCATCTGCGGGATTTAATACATACATTTGTAATTTAGTTAGGAAGGCAGTCAATGAAAATAAGAAATGGTTTATAATATAAAGTGCAATTTAAACTGTAGCGGTAACACATGTATGTATTACCCAATGTTTGCACATATATTATTATTATCAGAATTATGATGTTTCTAGAAACTTTGCAGATAATGGAGATAGTCCATAGTCATCAGCAGACTAAGAGCACTAGGCTTCAATTCGGCACAGACATATGTGTAAACATCTGATTTGCATAACTTACCTACCAAGTATAGGTCTCTCACATCTGCTGTAAAATAGGAAATGCTAAATTGCAAAGATATCATTCAAAAGAAGCTACACTGAGATTTGACATCACACTTCCTTCATTGTTATAAAACTCTATGGAAGGATGACAGAATATGCATTTACCTACCTTATAACATTAGCATGTGTCAGCACACTGAGTTTAACTATCATACTTTGCAAAACAAACCCTTAGAAACTAACTTTGAAAAAGAATAAGACATTAATGGCATTGGTGCACAACTGTGTAATTAAATATCAAGTGTCTCCACATCGAGTGATAAACCTACAGTCATTAGACAGAATAAGGATTACAGAGCTACACTTCTTATAGTTGTGTTGCGTTTGCAAGAATCGAAACATATTTCAGTCACGCTGACCACCATTGGTCTTATATTCATGAAAGTAATTAGACCAAACATGGATTTAAAAATAATGTTTTGATTTCTGTCATGTAGAGTTGACTAGTGCACTCAGCATTCACATATTCAGAAGTATACTTGCATGATATATCTAGTAGTTTTGTGGACAACAGAAAAATGCATAGTCATCTGCAGTCTAAGCGCTATAGGTGGCAATCCACAGTCATGCTGCATGTGTAAAAATCTGTACTCTATCAGTTACCCAACAAACATACGTCTTTCATATGTGATGTACAATATTACATGAATAACTGCAAATATTTTCAAAAATGGGATTTAAATCCACATGTAAGAGAACAGCAGGTACTTTGCTATACTGCTTAACCAGTTGAGCTAAGGGATATAACACTTCATTCCAGATTATAAAAACAGATGTTATGGAACATCAGTAAATTATATGTATGTAGTCTGTATTAATCTGCACTCATAATCAACAGTCCTGCATAATGTGTACACTGGTCTAGTATAGTTGTGGATAACCTCAGAATGTGTCAATACTTTAATGATAATTTTAATGAGTGGAACTTAAATACATAAATTTGCATTACTATTATCAATACAGATACACATGGAATACACTTGAAACAGAGTCCCAGAAACAGATAACCTTATGAAATACATACTTGATAATGTAGGTGTTAATGTGTAGATTATATTGACTGCAGGCATATGCTGGCTGACATTAGACTCTGCAGTCCTCCATTGAGGATCCTCTGCATCCCTCTGATGTAAGTCATAATAGCATGGCAGATCTGCATGCCAATCTGGTAAGTCTCAATCCATCTGCGGTGCTCTTCTCAATTCGGTTCCATATATTGATCATCACGAAGTTCCTGAAGCATGCTCGTATCTTCTGCTCATGTACAGCATATACAATGAGCATTTGGATGCTGTCCTCCTCTGTCCAGTTCAGCACTTGGACACATTGAAGCCTCCTCTTAGATAACATCCTCACTGTTGTAGTTGGAATTTGTTGAAAAACACCTTCCAAATAAAGGCTAAGTGAGGTACCACTCAGGTTGCAGGTAGCAATGGTATGAACAGTAAATGTATCAGTATTTAATTTAAAGTTAGCAAATATAGGATTGTAGCAGAGTATTGAAGGGCATTGGGCACATGTTACAGATATTGCCATTTAATGATACCTGTTGGATAGCTGCGCTGAGCACTATACACTTACATTGAGCTATTGGTTAATGCTCTGAGCTTCAAGAACCTATGGAGATGTTCACCAATGGGATTCTAAAACACTGAATGTTAATGAATCTCATTAATTATGTATGGCTTAAATGGTACATAAAAGCTATGCACTTGGCTAAACTCACTTTAAGGTATAGCTGATTTATAGCTAGCTTCAAAATGTAAGCTGTCACCTTGTGGCTTTGCTGTGGTGGAATATATTGTTACTATACCAATTTTATAAATTTTCTGTATAAATCAACTAATACATATTTTCATACATATGTTTTTTGAAATTGTCTGTATTACAATCTGTCTGTTACATAAAGGAGGGAGATAGAATTAAACAGTATACATACAGATGAGTAAATGTCCATCAGTGACAAGAAGATTTTCCCCATATGCAGTTGTAAGGATAAAAAGGAAACTGCCCTGGTGAACTAAATGTACAGAAGGAATTAAAATATCTCCATAGTTATTTCTGACTAACCTGTAAGGTATGTGGTATGTTTATGGAAACTGACAACTTATGGGGATTTACGTAAGTTGTATGTTCCGTGATTGATTTACAAATACTCCCTGATGCTTGGTAATATAGTAGTAGTTGTGAGTAAATTAAATCTTAGAAATAACATTAGGATTACTTTGAATGTTCATTGTATCTTGTGATACTATGTAGGCATGACTACATAACACGCTGATATTTTTATTCCATGTTTCTGTATAAATTCCAGTATGTGTTTTGTGTACCATATAATGATATTATTTTGTATGTGTCACTCATACGTCTCAACCTCTTAGGTCATGAAATCTGGACAAAGTCTAAAATAATGGGGGGACAAAGGCTAAAAAATAGGGACAGATTTTAAATATTGCTCTTATAAACTTAGAAAATTGTTAGAAAAAACATGATTTGAGTTAGCATGTGATTTCTGAAGGATATGAATTCTGAAACTCATATGTATGCCATTACTTAGTGAATTCAGTCCTCAGTGATTTGCTGGAAAACAAGAAATTTTATAAGGAGCAGACCAAAAATACGAGGCAAAAACCTGGACATTCTTTGAAAATCTGGATAGTTTAGAGCTATGGTGTCACTGACTATGGTAATATATGAGTTGCATCTCACATTCTTCAGATGCACATGCTATTTGTGTTTGGATGTACATGAAACAATGGCAACACCATTGCTACACTACTGGGTTTGTGGTACATTGCTTATTTGTTTGTCCTTTACTTGCTGTAATACCCACTAGCATGAGTTCAAATCCCACCATTCCCCATATGACCTATATAAAATTGTCTAACGGATTGGTATATGAGCTGATGTTGTTAGCAAACAGAGGTGTATATGACACAGATCACTTTGCATAGCTATGCAATGTAAGTGAGAGGCAAGCAGTTTAATTAACATTTACCTTTATTTATTTTTACATTTGTTAATTGGGTTAGTCCGACTGGGCCCAGAGAGCCCTTTTTCAGCAGAGACCCTAGGAGAAAAGTTCCAGGAAAGTAATTAAAAAATAAGAAAAAACCCAACAATTCAAGTTGTAATATACTTATCAACACAAAAGCAGAGAGAAATATACAATATGAATATATACAAGGAAAAACTGCAGTATTTTGAGAATGCAGTAACAATATATTTGAGAAATTTGGTTAGCATTAAGCTATTTACAAGGAATAATTTTTTTCCAGATATTTGGTACTGTATTTTCTTGGATGGATCTATTGATAAGTATAGATACAGGGTATGCTACAGATTCAGCTGCATGTTTGAGAAATAATGGAGGGAGTTTGTCGGCTGATGGGGAGCAGGGTTTGAGTTTGTTAAGAAGTGATCTGATGAAGGAAGTTGCTATGAGTGCTAGGGAAAATGATGAACAAGATGAGGTTGGAAGTGGAGTCTTTATATCAACAGTTTCTGGTTTAGTAAGCTTTTATATTGTTTCGATGAAAAAGTTGTTAAGTAGGCTTGCAATTTCATTAGAAAGTTTGTTAGAGAAGAGGTTTGGTGAAGAGGGGTTCCCTGGAGATAGCAATTGGTTTATGAGTGCCAGAATTTCTTCAGGTTGGAATTTGGGTTGCTCAGAGATTTTTGATAAAAAATATTTTTGTCTAGTAGGACCTGCTTTTTTCTTTGGTTGTGAAGCTGTTTATATAAGTTCAGGTGGAACGTTGAGTTGTTATTTCTTTTCGATGCTCTCCAGGCACTGTCTCTCTTGTTTATAAGTGATTGATTTGCCTGGTTTAGCTATGGTGCATAATTACATTTTATCCTAATTTTTCTACTAAGTGCCAGGGTATTAAGGGTTTCTAGGAATAAATTGTTGAAGCTTTGGACAACCTCATTAAGGGGTAATGTGTGTAGGAATGACTGGTTTACAGTGGGCAGTAATTCATTTACGGTGATAGGGTTGTAGTTTTTAAGGTTACAAGACTCTTTGTATTGGTGGCTCTTGTTAAGATTGGGAGAGTGTCTGACTACTGAGGTAGGGAGGTGGTCACTAAGGGAACTAGGTAGGGTGGAAGGGTTATGATAGCACTGGGGGTTGGATACTAATATCCAGTCGATAACTGAGCCATTCTGGGAATGGGTGAGGTGATCAGCTGGGTAAAGCCATAAAGGTTTATAGAATAGCTAGGGGATACAGTATTAACAAGGTTCCAGTCAGTATTCATATCACCAAGGATGATGTTTTCATAGGGAATGGATATAGAAATCCAAGAAAGAAACTGTTCGAGTATGGAAATGTTTTTACCTGGGGGTATGTAAATTGCTGTAATGACAAGGTTTTTGTGTTCATTTAGGTTGTAGGTTGCTATAAGTATTTCAGCAGGGCAGAAATCAGAGATAGCTATTGAGAGGGCAGAGAGAGAGAGAGAGGGGTGGTCAGAGTAGAGTATAGCTACTCCACCACTCTTTTTTTTTACATCTAGCCAGTCAAACAATATTATAACCAGGAGGTAGAATTTTTCAGGTTGTAATATGAGATTTTAGCCATGTCTCAGATAGAGCAAGTATATCTGGATTATACTGAGAAATCCATGTGTGAAGGAGGATATTTTATTGACAATTCATATTCATTGAAAAAAGATAGATTTTTGGAGGCTTGTGATCATAATGAGTTACTTGTGAGGCAGTTGGAAAGTAGGAGTGCTGTACAAGTATGGTTAGAGTGTTGTTGGCAAGAGCCTGGGATGGGGTGAATATCACCAGATAAGAGTAGTATTGTGCTAAAGTATTTGCATGAAAAAATATTTGCAAAGGAACTGATGTTTTGTTCTGATGAGAGGTTGGGTATTTGGTATGTACAGCATTTTGAACTTGTGAAATGATACAGTGATATGGTTAAAGATAGAGGGGGAAATAGGGGTGGAGTAGTTATTTGTATAGTGGGTAGTGGGATAAGAAAATGTGGGAGATGGGGTGATAAGCAGGTGAGGAGTATTGTAAGTGGTTATAGCTGAGAAAAGAATTAGAAATAGGAGGGAGAGAAATAGAGTTCTGGAAAGTATAGCCATGATTTAGTTTCAGCTCAGAAATAATTAAAGGGTAACAATTTATTTAAGGTTAGTAGAAGAAATCAATAATTAACTGGTGGAGTTATCTAAACTGAGTGACTGAAAGAGTTAAAAGCAGGTAAGGCTAAGGAAGGGTGGGGAGTGGGTGTTAATGGTGATGTGGATATGAGTAGAGGAGAGGGATGCATATTGACTAGTGCACAGATGAGGCAAAACAGGTTTAGCTATAAAGGAGATGATGTCAGGGGTGGGTGGGAATGGGGTAGGGTAAAGGAGCAGAGTAAGCCTGAGTGCAGCAAGGACGAATGGAGTGAGATGAGCCAGAAAAACTGGACCAGGCCAGCTTCAAGAAAACAATCAGGAAAACCAAGCTCAGTCAATTCCAGGTCAGTGTATCACATTATCGTCCTAATAACAAGAAATCTCCTTCTAGTAATCTAGTACAGTGTGATGAAAAGGACCACCAATTCTATAGGGAAAACAATACAAGTATGGGCTGCAGGTGTATAGGTAAACCTTTTCCAAGAGAAAGAAAGTAGTTTAAAGCAATTGACATAGGAGTACAATAGGAAGAGAAAAAATGAGTGGGGGGCAGTAGTGTGCATGTTTACAGTAAAAGGCTATAGCAAGATGTCTTCCGTTTAGAGGGCATATTAAATACAGCTCTAATATACACTAGTTTAGCTGAAAGCCCTTTAGCATTCCACTGATGCAGGGTCTCACAGTACAGGGCAAATAGACAGTATTTGGTTTCTTGGATGCTGGACAGGACACAAAATAAAACTTTTGCTGTGGGGACTGGAAATAAAAAGGAAAATGAGGCAAATATTAGGTCTGAAGTTTGAAAACACTCTGATTACTAAGTAACTAAGACAGAGGATGCAGGGGAGAGGCAGCATACCTTGTAAGAAACAGCAGAATTCTATGAGCAACACAAAATGCAAAGAAAGCAGAGAGAAAAAAAGGTAACTGCACTTGATACCAAGCTATTATAACATACACTACACTATTATGTATTGCTCTAAAGAGTATGAAGAGAAAACAGTAACTACTAAGATGCTACATACAATTTAAAATTCTCCACTAAAAGTCAGGAATAGCAACAGTGGCATTCTACAGAAACACAGTAACTACTAAGATGCTACACACAATTTAGGATTCTCCGCTAAAAGTCGGGAATAACCGCAGTGATATTATACAGAAACACATAAATTGACAAACAGGTTATTCATCTAAAAGTACAGATAGCAGGTGACAATATTCACATTAGTGAACAAAGCAGCATTGTACCTGTTATTTAAAGCCACAATATGCTATGTGCATACTTCTGTACTGGCATATCAAATATGCTCATATGCAAAGCAAGTAGGGTAAAGCAAAAAAAACAAAAATAAAAAGCAAAACACCAAGACTTGGAGACGGCTGTAGAATCCAGTAAAAAAATTGTTATTCGACACAAGCACTTTCGTGGGTAACCCCACTTCTTCAGATGTCTAATACATTTTAAAAACAGCTCTTAGTTTACATATAGTATTGAGACACATGATTAAAACCAACCAATACATTGTTCTGGTGTGAACAAGCACTTTCAATTTAAAGCAACATTCTACAAGGTACATGCCATTAACTGAACTAGAAATCTGAATGTATATGTATATGTATACACTTCTAAAAGCCTATTTATAAAGTACCTGGATTGTAATTCGAATTTCCATAGCATTTCAGTTTGCAATCACAAGCACAGAATATATGTGCACATATTTACATTTTCCACTTGTGTTCTCCAAAGCACATACAAACCTGTAATAAGAAGTCAGTAATTTATCATGCAAACAACTCCACAGCACATCTTGCCTAAAAAGCTGCCTAGGCTTTAGCTTAGGACATTTCAATTTACAATCACAAAGAATATATCTGCACATGTTTACATATTCCACTTATGTTCTCCAAAACACATACAAACCTTTAACAAGAAGTCAATTATTTATCATACGAATAATTCCACAGCACATCTTACCTAAAAAGTTGCCTAGACTTTGACTTATGATGCAGGGGTATGTATTCATTCAATCCATGACCTCTATCAGTCCTTAATCTTACTATCAACTTGGCTTCAAGCTCTTCAGTGATGTTCCATAGACCCCCTCTAAACTCTTATATGTTCTCCCTATAACTAGAAATTTAAAGACATGTTCCATATCCTTATTAAAAGTGTGTCTGGCCAAGGCATTCACCTTGTTCTTTTTATGAATGGCATAAATGTGTTCACGTATTCTTTCCTTCAGAGACATGTCTGTCTTCCCTACATAGAAACTACATCACACTGTGCAATGGGCCAAGTAGACTAAATGCACTGTTTCACAGGTGGCATTGGTGTCAAACTCATATGTCTTTAACTGATCTGAATTTTCAAACTTAGAGGTGCTGTCTATATATTTATAAAAATTACATCTGCCACATTTTTTGTACCTTTTTCTATGGCTGGCCTTATAGGGCCGTACTTCCTATCATTGATCTTAGGTAACTGTCTCTTCAAAGATTTATAGCTCTTCAGTGAATACTTGGGTTTCACATCTGTTAGACTACTAATGTTCTTATCTAGTCTCAATATATTCCAATGTTTCTCTATCACATTCTTATACATCCAAGCATCTTAGTGGCAAAATTATATTCTGGTTTGTTTATTTTCTCTAAAAAAATATATTCTGGTTTGTTCATTTTCTCTAATATTATCTTTCTGCCCTTCACTGTGTACTTGTGTACTTCTCTAAAGTCTTCACTCCTAGAGAAGTAAGCTTTAGCCTTTAAGCATTTCTGTTTACTTAATGCTGCTCTGCATATCATTGATATGATACCATCTTTCTAATAAATCACTACTAGTTTGCTGAACATGGACAAAATCTTCAACTGTCACACTCAGTCTTGAGGCTCTATAAAACTGGTTCTGAATGGCATTTCAAAAAATATATGGGGGGGTGCATAGTATCTTTAGCTAATAAATGGTTTCCATGGCGTTCTTTATATGGGGGGGGGTGCATACTATCCTTAGCTAATAAATGGTTTCCATGGCATTCTTTATATGGGGGTGCATACTATCTTTAGCTAATAAATGGTTTCCATGGCATTCTTTATATGGGGGTGCATACTATCTTTAGCTAATAAATGGTTTCCATGGCATTCTTTATATGGGGTGCATACTATCTTTAGCTAATAAATGGTTTACATGGCATTCTTTATATAGGGGTGCATACTATCTTTAGCTAATAAATGGTTTACATGGCATTCTTTATATGGGGTGCATACTATCTTTAGCTAATAAATGGTTTACATGACATTCTTTATATGGGGTGCATACTATCTTTAGCTAATAAATGGTTTACATGGCATTCTTTATATGGGGGTGCATACTATCTTTAGCTAATAAATGGTTTCCGTGGCATTCTTTATATGGGGGTGCATACTATCTTTAGTTAATAAATGGTTTACATGACATTCTTTATATGGGAGTGAATACTATCTTTAGCTAATAAATGGTTTACATGACATTCTTTATATGGGGGTGCATACTATCTTTAGCTAATAAATGGTTTCCATGGCATTCATTATATGGGGGTGCATACTATCTTTAGCTAATAAATGGTTTACATGACATTCTTTATATGGGGGTGCATACTATCTTTAGCTAATAAATGGTTTACATGACATTCTTTATATGGGGGTGCATACTATCTTTAGCTAATAAATGGTTTACATGACATTCTTTATATGGGGGTGCATACTATCTTTAGCTAATAAATGGTTCCCATGGCATTCTTTATATGGGGGTGCATACTATCTTTAGCTAATAAATGGTTTCCGTGGCATTCTTTATATGGGGGTGCATACTATCTTTAGCTAATAAATGGTTTACATGACATTCTTTATATGGGGGTGCATACTATCTTTAGCTAATAAACGGTTTACATGACATTCTTTCTTATGCAGACGAGTGACCACAGTGCCATCGTTTTTCTTTTCAACACTAACATCTAAGAAATGTAATGTCTTCATAGAACATGTATGTGTAAATTTCAGAGATGTAGAGGTTTGATTAATATATTGTACAAACTCCTTCAGTTCTTCAGTGTTTCCTCTCCACAAAATGAAGAGGTCATCCACAAACCTCCTCAAAAAATAAACTCTGTCTGCATATGGACCCTTCAATATAAACTTGGCTTTCCAAACTGCCATTACAGCATTGGCATAGCTATTGGCACACGAGGTGCCCATAGGTACGCCAAAAAACAAAAATGCTTTTGAAATATAGGTCCAGAAAATAAGTGACCTAATAGAGCTGTTACCAACTAAAAATATGTATGACAAAAAAAAAATACCTGTGTGAAACTTCACAAAAATAGCAATAAGAATCACAAAAAAAAACAATACCAGGTAGTACTTACATGTGAGCACACTACTGGGAATTCCTATGAAGCAAGGGCAGAAATGCTAATTCAAAAGATGGTGTCTTTCTACATCAGGTTTTTTGATTTCTCTGTAATGGAGCAGGAGTGGGAGGGAGGAGTGCAGATTGATATGTTCAGGTTCGTATGCTTTTAACATTATCATGTCAATATGTGAGCTGCTATGTAAAGTCTAATATGTGCATATCACCCTGTCTTCCAGATGTCTATCAGAAATAGGGGAGACTACGAGCATACATGTAGAGTGTACAGTCCTGCTCTTTGTCTACTCTGTATCTATTTATTATTTCCTGGTCAGTGAAATGGCTTAACTGTAGTCTGGCTCGGTGCCTAATTGGTTGCCTTCAGGGGTACATTCATAGATCATCTTCTACTATGGCTTGCAGTACCCCAGCCTGCTGTAGTGCCTTAAATGCCAGTTACATTTTTTAAGTAAGGTTTTCCAATTCCACATGATTCCCTACAAATATGTGGAATATGATGGCATTATGATACAGCACATATGGTCTCTGCTGAGTGCTTTCAGAAAGTTGTCTGTGAAGTACTTTGTTGCAATTAAATTGCATTGAGTGTGCCCAATGGGGTTTGGATTCTGATGTGTTTATGCTGAGTCAGTACTTATCCTATGCTGAATAGATAATAACTTGGTCTTGTTTTACTGTACATTATGGAATCGTGTCCGCTGCTGATGCTGTGATGCCTTCCTTTGGTGTGATGCTTTGTCTGCAACTTTCTTTTGGAATCTGGTCCCTACTCATTTCTATGTGGCACCTTTTATATTGAGCTGAGCTACCAACAGTTCAGGCAGATGGGGCCTCAATGTATCATCTCATCTGAAGGAGGATGCACTCAGGAGTGCAGCATTCCTCTTATGTTGCACTCCCATGTCAATATTTGGAAAATTAATTTACCTACAAGGAACTGCTAACAACACACAGATGTGAGAAATTCCATGGATGTGGCGACAAAGAAGTTCAGGTAGAAAACAGGTATTCATCAGTCTTTGCATAAAATACAAATAAGATTTGCAGATGATGTTACCTAATATGTAGAACTATGATCTCAAGTGATTTCAAATGTAATCTGATCAGGTAGAAAATACATAGCAGCTACAGTGATCAAAACGTATTTATCAGTGAAGCATGAAGAACTGTTAGAAAGAAGAATTAGAGATTATTTGCACAGTAATGAATACCAGAATAAAAAATATTTCATTGAAGAAATAAGATGTACCCTGGGTTTAATGTTCAAAGTTGACAAAATAATAATTAACAATCAAATGGGAACATACATAAGTCAAATTTAGAAACAGTAATGTAGAAAAAAGTGCAAGGGATGTAATATAGGCCTGGAATGTCAACCCTGATGAAGCAAGTACTGCAAAGCTGTGCCATCTGTAGCTCATACGATAACAATTATCCAAGGGATGAAATGTTATATTACCTGGTATCAAGATGTCAATACAGCAGAGCAGACACATACTTGCTTCTCTTCAAAGAAGCCATGTATCTTATACATGTAAATATTGTTGCTTCAGTACAAGTTTGATTAGTGTGCTGTAGAGGTACAGGGTTCCCAAATCTGATGTATCAAAAATGACTCCTAATGTCAGTAAAGTTGTCAGTAGTGTGCACGGTGCACCCAACACATACACAATTCGAAGCAGACACATAGACCCACATATGCTGAGGCACTTAAATGTCACCTTCCCAAACCCCAAAGACCTCCTAGATGAAGTGCACATAAGAAATACCCTCAACAGCCCCAAATGTACTTTTTCAAAACAACAACAACATTAACACATACAGCCACATCTCACACAGCCTTTACTTCTGACCCCATAAGGGAAACTACCACAGAATTCAACATTCTGGTCATTGGTGACTCCATTTTGAGGCACATTGATGCCCCTCTCACCAGGCTGAGTAAGGAGAAAGTCACAGTCAGTTGCTTATCTGGGGATAGGATCTGCCACATTATGCACGCACTTAGGTCATTGGACCACAAGTACCACTATGACTCAGTCATAGTCCATGTTGGTGTAAATGACCTAAGACATATTTCCCTACACTATATGAAGAGAGACATCATGGCTCTCTCTGAATATGTGTCCCAGGTTGATATGACCCTAGCAGTGAACAGCATTTAAACTTCACCAAGCATAATGCCATGATACAAACAAAGGGTGGCTGACTTTGATAATTGGTTTAGTTTCTAGTGTCATTCTAAGGGAGTGCAATATTTGTCAGCATATAAGGAGATGGTCAACAAGCCATACTGCTTTGCCAGGGATAGTCTACACCTCTCCCCTCTAGGCATTTAAATATTAACTAAAACATTGTCCTCCCTCATAGTGCCTTTTTTAGGTAAAGCCAAACTGAAAGTACTTCCAACTTAGCAAATTAAAACCAAGAAAATCTAAAGGTATTACTGCTCAATGCTAGGAGTCTTAGGAAAAAAAAAAAACTCCACTCCCTAGAAGTATAATTGTTTTAAGTAGAAAAACATGTTTATTGGTGCAGAAGTATTTCAAAACTGTTTTTAAACATGATGTTGAGAATGTACATTTTATTCTGAAGAAGTTTGGTTACGAAAGCGTGGATTAAAAGTTTTTATTAAGTTAATATCGTGTGGATTCCACTCTGTTCTTCTGCAGTTTCCAGTCTGTTTTTTTTTTTGGTTCTTGTGGTTATCCAGGAGTATTTTTATTTTTTCACCCTAGATAATGTTGATATCTGTGAAGTCACTGAGACATGCTCCCAGTTTCAGTAAACTTCCGTGCAGGAATAGCTTATTCCTGTAAGGAAGTGACTGTTCCCATGCGCCATGACAGTGCACCATGCATCTTCATGAAGGCATGCTGCCGTGCTGTGGTACAGACATGGTTCAGTGTACAAGTGCAGGGGGTGTGTCTGAGAGCAGTGCTCTCACAATACACACACCCCCTGCACACCAGAATTGCCGTACGGCAATTTAAATAGAGTGAGATTGCTCGTTACATCTCCCAACTCGTCAGCGTAAGAAATCTGGACAAAGCCATAAGAGACAATTTTCCCTACAAACCTAAGAAGTTGCTAGAATAACAGGATTAGCATTAGCATGAATTACCGGAAGGGTATGAAGTATATAACGCACACCTCTCAACCTGTCAGAGTAAGAAATCTGGGCAAAGCCATAAGGGTCACTTGTCCCTACAATCCTAGAAAGTTGATAGAATAACAGGTTTAACATTACTATGGATATTCTGAAGGGTACGAAGTAAAAAAACGCAACAAATACATTTTTTTTCACATTTGCTGTAAAGTTTAAGCGTAGCTGCGTGGGTGTGCCCAGTGCTTAGCTATGCTTAGCCCAGCTGAAATGGCACGATAAGTTAAATAGCAATAGACATCCAATATAAGCAATAGTGTAGCAGTTAGAGCATATGCCTTGTATGTAGTCATTTATGGTTCTAGCCTCACCAAAGCCATTTCGTATGGGTACTCATTACAATTTTTATTTATTTGTATATTTATGTAGGAAGTAACCTATAGTTCTCAACCAGAGTATTGCATTAGGTTCAGATGTGAGGTGTCAGTATAATAAAGTAGTGAAACCCCATATAAACACAAGTGTCCCATACAGTATAGTCACACAAGAATAAATACAATTACAGCACATTGGCAGATGTCAGGGAAGGTAAACAAATTTATAATATGTAATGAATGATGAATCGGTCTCATACAGGTGGTAGTCCAATAAAATAAAACATAAGCAATGCTAAGCATTGCACAGATATGCTGACCGGGTGTAAGCATTGTGCAAATATGAATGCTAGGCAATGAGTAGCCCAGCTAAGTGGATTTGCCCATTGGTAAGCAGTGCTGAACCTGCCCCTTTAAGCACTGTCAACCTTAGCTAAGCAGGTTTGCCCATAACATAGCTTAGCTCAGCATATTCAAAACCTTCCAATCATGGCAAAAGGTGGGAAATTGGCTGTATTTAAACCTCACAGGTCGGACTACAGCTCTTAACTGGTTGTAGTTCCTCACTCTAGGCAGTATGGCAGGTGTTGAAGAGGGAATGTGCTTTTGGGCACAGCACTGGGGTATACAGGAGTCCAAGGTCATGGTAGGACTCCTTGTAAAAAAACATGACATAAGACTGCTGCAGGACCAGTACCAGGGCTCCAAATACAAAGTATTTTGTGTTTGCTTTGGCAGCACATATACTAAAATTGGAACAATACGGAGAAGATTAGCATGGCCCCTGCGCAAGGATGACATACAAATGAATGAAACGTTCCATGTTTTTTTGGGTGGGAGGTTGGCATAATGGTTAAGGTGTTTACCTTGCAGACACAAGGTACAGGGTTTGATTGTCACATGGGGTAATTGGCTAGGCTTAAAATGGCCCACAAGGACAATTAGCCTAGTACTAATCCATGAACCATGAACAAAGCAGAAGCCTGGGAAAGTCTTGCCTGTGATCTCACCAGTGCCCTAGTATCCCTACTTGAAATGGAAAAAGAAGGTGCTCTTGGAACAGTGGGCGCAAGAAGCCAAACAGAGGGGTGATGTCCTTGCAATGTGTAAGTATTCATAGCAATAACTGCTTACCAAAGTCCAGCCTGTGTATGTGATGAATAGGTATGCCTAAATGTTTCTCTATTTTCATTACAGCTCCAGCTGTGCGGGCTGCAGACCAGGAAGCCTATTCCAGTAGGTTGCAAAGGCTGCGTTGCGAGGCTGGTGAGTAGCAATCATGCTTGCAGTAGTCATACAAAATAAGTATAAAGGAGTAGAATGTCACCTGGCAGTATAAAAAGTGTGCATGCTTTGTACTGAATAAAGCAGACAGTATGACAGTAATAGTTCCATATAGGTCATATTTAAATAAAACTGTAACTGCTGGCAATAAAGTTCTAAATCCTGAACTGGTTGTGTTTACTTTGATATTGTATGGCATGAAATGTTGCATTCACCAAGATCTGATATCTGAATAGTAATGTTGTGTTAACCACTGTTTCCCACACTGTGCTACATAAAAAATATGTCTAGGAATGTCTGTATAAGAATGTTGTAATTACAAGGTCAGATTGTACAACCAATAGAGACTTTAGACAGAAAACATTGAATAAGAAGACAGCAGTTCCTCAATAGTTCCCTCTGATAAAACACAAATTGTTGCATTTTTAGCAGACACAGCCATGGTTCAAATCCTGGGAGTGGTAGTAAGCTATATGCATAATTTCAGCTAGGATTTTGTGAATACGTGCAGAAACAGTCAGGTAGTGTTAACAGACACCCCCCCCCCCCACACACACACACACAGGTCTTCGAGGTAAGAGAACTGCCTGGCAATAAAGTTCTAAATCCTGCACTGGCTGTGTTTACTGTAGTATTGTATGTCTTGAAATGTTACATTCACCAAGATCTGATATCTGAATAGTAATGTTGTGTTAACCACTGTTTCTCACACTGTGCAACATAAAAAATATGCCTAGGAATGTCTGTATAAGAATGTTGTAATTACAAGGTCAGATTGTACAACCAAGAGAGACTTACACAGAAAACACTAAAAGATGCACCAGTAGTTTCTCTATTGCTCACTCTGATGACATGCGAATTGTTGTATTTTTAGCAGACACAGTCATGGTTCGAATCCCAGGAGTGGTAGTAAGCTGTGTGCTTAATTTCAACTAGAATTTTGTGAATATGTGTAGAAACAGTCAGGTAGTGTTAACAAACATTCCTCCCACAGGTCTTCCAGGTAAGAGAGCTGTAACTGTCTGGCAATAAAGTTCTAAATTCTGGACCGGTTGTGTTTACTCTGGTATTGTATGGCTTGAAATGTTGCATTCACCAAGATCTGATATCTGAACAGTAATGTGTTAACCATGGTTTCTCACACTGTACTACATAAAAAATATGTCTAGGAATGTCTGTATAAGAATATTGTAATTACAAGGTCATATTGTACAACCAGATAGAAAACACTGAACGAAGAAGTACGCATTTCTCAATAGCTCACGCAGATGAAACACAAGTCATTGTATTTTAAGCAGACACAGTCATGGTTTGAATCCCAGGAATGGTAGTGAGCCATATGTATAATTTCAACTAGGGTTTTGTAAATATGTGTAGAAACAGTCAGGTAGTGTTAACAACTATTACCCCCACAGGTCTTCAAGGTACGAGAAGTAGAAAGTAGCTATAAGAAGGTTGAATTATACACTGTGGACAAACATACCACTGCCCAAACCAAGGCCAAACCAATTATTGTAATAATTCCTGTAGAGTAATGATTAGAGCAAAGATCATTAAAGTTGTGAGTACTGCAAGAATATACAAGTTGTTAATTGACATCTCTCTCTCCCTCGACCATATATAAAACAATAATCTAAACACAGAAATCAATGGGTATGTCGTACACTAAACCTACTGTTGGGATATATGTCCTATTGTTCAACAAATATTAAAATGTGTTTCTATTAATGTTCCATGTTGAAATACTATCAATGGTGGTCTGCTGCTATCAATGTAACCTACATGCTGTTGTAATGGCCACTGTGGTTCCATATATGCATGTGTTCTGTTTGCTATGCAACTGTTCCAAATCTGTTGTTTTGGGTAATGGGAATATCTATGCATGCTGTTATAACTAATCCTGGATTGTGTTGACTATTACTAACCCACATATGTTCTAAAACTGCAATACCATAGCACATTTGGGAAGGCCGGTCCCAGCGGACCCACCTCTCCCACCTCATCTGGCTGTGGCACCAGGCCCCAGCACATCTGGGACCCACCCTGGGACCTCCTCATCTGCTAGTCCTGCACAAGCTTCGGGTTGAACTTCCTCAGGGGATGGGGCTCATCCCTCCCTGGGAGCAGGCACGGATAGGATACCGTCACCCAAAGCCAGGTCCGGGGATTGGTGCATAGCGAGCTCCAAAAGGAGTTTGGAGATCTGCTATGCCAGCTTGAGGGCTGTGTGGTGCAATAAGATGGTCAACCTGCCCCTCCTGCTCAACCCAGAGTGCAGCCACCTTTGGGGTCATGAAGGTGCAGTGGTGACTGCCTATGGGTGACCTCAGTCCCACTGTTTTCATCTGGGGCCTCATGGGCTTCTGATTTCCAAACACCCCTCCCCGTCCAAGGTGTTTACCCCCACATGTGTCATATACCGCCCCTGTATGTTGCCTTGTCTGTCTTCCTAACTAACCTATCTCCCCAATAATACCTGCTATCCTTCCTCAACGTCCCAATCTCACCTTAAAAAAAAGGGCAATCTGTTCCCCCCAAAAAAATCTCACCCCAAGCATAGCTGTCCATTTCGCACACGTGTCCACTTGACACATGTAATCTGGTCTAACTGGCTTCACGACACATTATTGTCATCCTCACCCCCCCCCTCAGGGGTTTGAGTGTCCAAATATATCTCCAAATTCAGTATATATGCACAGCTGTTGCTGTAGAAGAAATGGACAGGTATGGACCTTCCCTACACCCGTCCTACACATCCCTAGCTACTTTCCTTCTTATCTTTCCCTCTGCATGTCCCCTTTTTCACTACTTTCCTATCACTCCTTTTTTCTTTTCTTTTAAAGAAATTAGCACGGGGTAAGCGGGAGTAAGCTGTTTTAAGCAGTAGTAAGTGGGATTAAGCCTATTTGTGTGGTGCTAAGCAATGCCTACACAAATTAAGCACTTTTAAGGCTGTCTGTAAACATATTTAACTGAAATTAGCGTTTCTTACTGCCGCACAAACCCCACGCAAACACACTTACAACTGCTTAAAAGTGTCTTAATCACTCAGTATCCAACAGCCCTTGTTCTGTCCAGCAACAAAATAACCAGCCCTTGGAAGTCTTGAACCCAAAACCCTAAACACCATAGCCACAGCAATTTACCACTGAGCCATAAACATGTTGGATGTTTTGTCAAACATATCATGCAGCACAGACATTCAACAGTAGGGAAAATGTATATATATATATATATATATATATATGTATATATATATATATATATATATATATATAATATATATATATATATATATATATATATATATATATACATATATATATATATATCTATATATATATATGGATTCCATACACTAGATCGAAGGTTTACTACTTCAAAATAGTGTATGTAATGCACACTGCGGCGAAAGTGCAATTAATTGAAAGTGCACTTAGGCGAAGTTCAGTACAATGAACGGGCATTGTACTGAACTTCCGTGCAGTACTCATGGACCTTAGGGTTAGGGCACGGGCCACGGTAATCCCCTTACCATGACCTGTGCCCTAAACCTTAGGTCCGTAATAACTGCAGCGCAGTGAAGGACATAGCAATGTCCTCCACTATGGTGCAATAGTAACGAACCTTAGGGTTAGGGCATGGGTTAGGGTAAGGGGATAGTTTTACTAACTATCCCCTTACCCTAACCCGTACCCTAACCCTAAAGTCCATGAGTATCACACCATAGTGGAGGACATAGCTTGTTTTTTGATGTCCTCCACTGTGCTGCGGTACATTCGGTGAAGTGCACTTTCGCAGAAGTTCACTTTCATTAAAGTGAACTTTCACATAAGTGAGGCTTCCTATTACAAGTTTGAAGTTGTGAACTTTCGTTCTTGTAATAGGAATCCATATATATATATATATATATATATATATATATATATATATATATATATATCTATACGGGTCTACTTCATTTGATCGAAAGACCA
>NC_056737.1:820792372-820794872 GCF_019279795.1 Protopterus annectens | reverse complement strand
CCCCTGCAGTACCAGCCTATAATTAATTCCACAACTTTTGGCTGCAGAACATGGACTGAAGCTCCAATGGTGGTGGTATTTTCATATTCATAAAGGATGCACACACCTCCAGAGTAGTGGACCAACATTATGCATTACAGATCCTATAGGCTTAGCTGACGTTAGGTAAGACAGTGGTTCCCCATACATGTCCCAAGACTCACACTCCATGTCCATAAACACCCTGGGGAATATTAGCATCCAACCTAACACTATCATACTTGTTGAATTCACCTACCCCACCATTAACTGGGAAAGCTACTCGTGCATCGGTGCACATGCCCATCACATCGACCTGATCCTTCCTAACATAGGCGACTGTTGCTCTACACCAATAGTCAATTCCTTCCTTTTTATATCTGAACACAAATTAATCACCTTTGGAAATCCACCACCCTCCTACCCTCCCTGCACAGGCAACCACCATGAAAAGTTTTACCAAAACTAACTATGCCCTCATAAAATCAGAGGTGGCTAGCCTCACAGCAGCCATGCAAATGGAGACTAGTTGCATGACAGCTGAATCAAACAACAATGCACTATGAACACGTACAAAAATGCATGGATACCACCTTATCCAATACAATCAGGACCCTCACCACCAAAAAAAGGAAGCTGATCTGGTTGTCCCCTGCCATAAAGAAGCTATACAACAGAAGGAGGGAATTGATATGGAATAAGGTGAAGTCCCAAGACAGGAAATAAACCCTTATCAGTTTCAATGAATAGTTGAGATCCCGCATCAAATACTACAAAATTAGCTGTGAGAACAGAATTAGAGCACATAGTAAAGACACCCACAAGGCCTCATACAGTTATGTAAAGAATCTCCATGGCAATACAAAGAATTGTTCTGAGCTACTAGACAATGGTACCTCCCAGACAGAGCTAACAAATAATGCCAATATAATGGCTGGCATCTTGAGTGCAAACATTACCCCTCACTCCCCCCCAAGGACCATTCACAATACCAGTACACCACCAGGCACCCAGTATTACTGCAGCACAGATTAAAATGCCACTGTCCAAGGCCAAGAATACAGCTTATATGGGACATGAGAATATCCATGGCTGTGTTCTACATGAACTACAGAGTGACCTGGCACCTTACCTGTGTGCCCTGTTCAAGCACAGCCTCACCCCAGGCTTTGTCCCTACTGAAGTGTACACTGCTACAGTCACCCCTCTCCACAAATGAGGTGTAACTACAGACCCTGGGAAATACTGCCCCAACTGCCTGACAGGTCTGTTATGCAAAGTTATGGAATGCATCATCATGCACCTACTAAACAGAGATATGGGAATCTGCAGACTCAGGATCCCACACAGTTTACCTTTGTGAAGGGTAGGTCATACCTGCTCATTCAACCTGGTCAACTTCTTGGCATTAATCACCTGAGCTGTGGATGAAGGCAAGGTGACACATACAGCCTACATTGATCTAGCCAAAGCCTTTGATAACATTCCCCACTCACTAAGCTCAGCATCAACTCCTATATCACTAAGTGGGAACAGAGGCTCAAACACAGGGGTAGATTGGACATACTGCTGTCATACACTGAGACAGTTGCAGATGTCACTGGGTTTGTTGTAACATCCTTTATGAGGAATATGACACTAGTAATACCAATAGATGTGAGCATTTACTGACTGCATTCTCCAGAGTCCACCACTGATTTACCAAAGACACCAACTGTCTGGTGAACACACAAAACATAACAGGCAGACATGTGGCCAGTCTATGGACAGCATGCCATTGGAGAGGTATGTCAGAGACATATCACTGTGAGTCGTGATGTCACACACTAAATGCATATCCACACAAACCTTGTTTATCTATCTGTCCACCATGTGTATAGCAGCACTGACGACATAGAATCTGTTCACAGATCTGGCGATATGTCCCTCATGTTGGTTGGCTGTCTCCCCATGTCCTGTGATGTATTGCCACCCATTGAATATGAATCTGTAGGCCACCACCTCTGTAATGTCCCTTACACAGGCAAGGAAATGGGGCAAGGCCCACATTAAGACATGTCACATATTTCCAAACTAGCAGCAGTGTTCAGGCCCGCAGTACAATACAATGTGGGCACCTACATAGTGGTATGGCCGTAGCAATATCTGATATATGCACATCTGTACAGAGGACAGACAGAAAGTAGATAGCCAACAGGCTATGCATTAGGATGACTGTGTAAGGTACATGCCTGAAACTGAAAGGCATTACTACATGACAGCAGTCCTCAATGACATGTCCAAAAAACATAGTAGTCTAGAGTTAATATCAACATATCAGATCAATATCCAGTAGGCGATACATATAAACATACAGCTTAAACACAAAGATACTCAGTACTCAGAGTCCAGCTTTGCATGCAGGGGTGTATAGTTCCAGTACTACAATCTGCAATCTACTCTTATTTGAAAAAGCACTGTTAAAAGTACTAACATAATGATA
>NC_056737.1:820727372-820789872 GCF_019279795.1 Protopterus annectens | reverse complement strand
TCTAGCTTATCAGTGGGAGTGGTAAGCACTAGGTAGCCTATCTACCACAGGAGGAGAGGTTTCTGGCCCAGAAATTATAGTTTATTGGCCGTTTGGGAAGCTCTTCCATCGTTTCAACCTTCTGATTCAAAAGCCTGTATTTATGCTTGTTTCCTGCCTTTCCTGTTACTAGTCTAGTCCAGGTACAAATTTGCTGTATCCAGGACTCTTTGTAAGCTTCTGAGCCCCCCAAGCCTTTCTGTGTTGGAGGGAAGCCTTCTAGCTTATCAGTGGGAGTGGTAAGCAGCAGGTAGCCTATCTACCATGGGAAGAGTGGGTTTTGGCCCAGAAATTGTAGTGTATTGGCCGTTTAGGCAGTTTTTCATCTCTTTCAACTTGCTGGCTTAAAAACCTGCGTTTGCGCTTGTTCCCCACCTTTCCTGTAACTAGTCTAGTCCAGGTAAAGATTTGCTGTATCCAGGACTCTTTGTAAGCTTCTGAACCCCCCAAGCCTTTCTGCATTGGAGGGAAGCCTTCTAGCTTATCAGTGGGAGTGGTAAGCATTAGGTAGGCTATCTACCACAAGAGGAGTGGTTCCTGGTCCAGAAAATGTAGCTATTGGCCATTTGGGCAGTTTTTCCCCATCTCTTATAACTTTCTGGTTTAAAAGCCGCACTTGCACTGTTTCCCACCTTTCCTGTTACTAGCCTAGTCCAGATACAGAGTTGCTGTATCCAGGACTGTTGGTAAGCTTCTGAGCCCTGCAAGCCTTTCTGTGTTGGAGGGAAGCCTTCTAGCTTGTCAGTGGGAGTGGTAAGCACTAGGTAGCCTATCTACCACAAGAGGAGTGGTTCTGGCCCAGATATTGTAATTTATTGGCTGTTTGGGCAGTTTTTTCCATCTCTCTCAACTTTCTGGTTTTAAAGCCTGTGTTTGCGCTTGATCCCCACCTTTCCCATAACTAGTCTAGTCCAGGTATAGATTTGTTGTATCCAGGACTGTTTGTAAGCTTCTGAGCCCCCCAAACCTTTGTGTTGGAGTGCAGCCTTCTAGCTTATCAGTGGGAGTGGTAAGTACTAGGTAGCCTGTTTACCGCAAGAGGAGTGGTTCTTGGCCCAGGAATTGTAGTTTATTGATCATTTGGGAAGTTGTCCATCTCTTTCAACTTTCTGGTTTAAAAGACCACATCGGCGCTTGTTTCCCATCTTTCCTGTAACTAACCTACTGGAAAGCACTAGAAAGCCTTAAACTGATACAAGCCTTCTAGCTTAAAAGAGAGACTTTGGAGTGATTGATTATCAGTTTTCTGTATTTTCTTGCTGTACT
This sequence comes from Protopterus annectens, assembly GCF_019279795.1. NCBI lineage: Eukaryota > Metazoa > Chordata > Ceratodontiformes > Protopteridae > Protopterus > Protopterus annectens. The sequence goes on along the minus strand of NC_056737.1, from coordinate 820,788,567 downwards.
TAACTGTTTTCTGCCTAAACGCTGATTTTTCCAGCACTTATTGTGATTTAAAAGCTTGTTTTTTTCACATATTATACTTATTTGACTGCCTGCACTTTTAAAAAGTTGATTTTTGTTTAAATAAATTGTTTAACTGTTGTAGGCTACGCACTAAAGTACAATAGCCTTTTCTGATTGCTTGTAGTGGTTTAAAGTTTAAGTGTACTTTTTACTGTTTTTGCCTTATCTTTTCAAAAAAAATTTCTTGTTTCCTGCCTTTCTAAGCTAGTATAGTCCAGTTTTCAGGCTAGTGCTGAATTCAGGGCTGTGTTACAAGTTTCTGAGTTGCCCATACCTTACTTGGATAGCGGTAAGTTTCTCTGTTCACCTGTGAAAGAGGGGAACTTTGAGCAGCCATCTGTCCCTGGAGGAATGGTTCCAGCCCAGAAGTTAGTAGTTTAAAAAATGTGTTTGCATGGTTTTGTGTGCCGGGCAGCACTGGTTCGCTAGGGTTAAAATATTCCCCGCTCCACTAAGTCTCCTCTTCAGTTTTTCACTTGAAACTAGTCTAACTCTCAACTTAAGCACTGAAAAAGCATCCTATAGTCCAGCACTTGCTCAGACCTAATAGCAAGCACTAATATACCTCAACACTTGACTGGCCAGCAGGGCAAGGCTCTTTATCCACCACTCACCAACCAAGTGACTAAGCAGCTCACCCTACTATTCAGGCATGACCAAATGGTAGCTTCAGGTGTACTCTCCAGTCCAGCTGGTGAATCTCGTTATCTTGAGGCAATGTTACAACTGCCTCATGTACACAGACAGCCCTCTCCTCCTACCACAAAACACTAACATATGCGAGAGATGCAATTACACAGCCAAACTGGAGGCTAAGGTCTCTCCACCCAGGACTGGAACAGACAGTCATGAGGAGAAGGTTAACACTTGCTCCACACCTCCAGCCTCACATAGACCTACTAAACCAGCACTGGCAAAAAATACACATAAATACATGAAATCATACTTGGAGGCTCTAAATAAAATCCTGCAAAAGCATCACAGAGCTTCAAAGCAGGCACCCACAAAACCTGCACCTCCAGTCACAGACCAGACAGCACATAATCAATGTGCCACACAATCACATCCCTTAAGGCGAAATAACATATCTAACACACTAGTAATAGGCGACTCAATAGTCAGGCACACTGATGCCCCACTCACTAGGCTGGACAAGGAGAAGGTTACTGTTAGCTGCCTATTGGGAGCCAGAATCCGCCACATAACACAAGCAATCAGGTCACTCCAGAACAAGTACAAATATGACTCTGTCATTGTTCATGTTGGTGTGAATGACCTGAAATGTATCTCCCTGGACTACATGAAAAGAGACATGGAAGAGTTATCTGATCATGTAGCCCAGACGAGTATGACCCTGACCCTGAGTAGCATCCTGCCCTCACCAAGAATGATACTTCAGTATAAAGAAAAAAATGATCAATTTCAACAATTGGCTAAGCTTCTGGTGTCATTCAAAGGGGATCCAGTGTCTGTCAGCCTGGGATGACATGCTTGACAAGCCGCATTGCTTTGCAAGAGATGGCTTGCACCTGTCATCCCTTGGCTTTCGAATACTGCCCAAGGCTCTTACTGTCCCCATAGTGCCTTTTTTAGGCAGGGCTCAAAATTCAAACCCAATACCGTAAACAACAAAAGTAAAAAAATGAAGGTTATGCTACTCACCGCCAGGAATTTAAGTCTCAAAACGCATGCGCTCAAAGCACACCTAAGTATGGAGAACGTCAACATCTGTGCAGTAACTGAAACCTGGTTCAAGGCTCCAGAGAGCACTCCAGCACTACTGGGCTACAACTCATACCACACATTTCAGCCACAGAACAAAGACCGAAACACAAAAGGAAGGGGTGTATTCATATTCATCAAGGATACTCACACCTCCAGGTTAGTGGTGCAGCATGATACCTCTGAGGTCATCCATGTGGAACTAACATCAGGCAAATCTGCAATGCAAATTGTGGCCTGCTACAGATCACTCTCCATGACCCAGGACCACCACTCTGCCTTTCTGGAGACACTGGAAAACATGAAGGTCCTACCGAACACCCTGATATTGGGCAATTTCAATTACCCTACTATTAACTGGGAAAACTACTTGAGTACAAACTCCCAGGCTCATCGCATCCTGGAATTTATCAACTCAAATGCCTTGGGTCAGCTGGTAAACTCCCCTACCAGAGGCCACAACATATTGGACCTGGTCATCACCAGCATGGACAACAGGTGTTCCGTACCAGAGATCAACCCATCACTGGTTAGATCAGACCATAAACTAATCACCCTGGATGTCCACACCCCACCACCACCCCCAACCAAGGAAACCACAGTGAAAAACCTTTCTAAAGCAAACTTCACCTTACATAAGGCAGAGGTGGTAAGTTTCACAGCCCCCACGCTAAAGGATAACACTGCCCAAGATGCAGAATCCTTTACAATTGCACTCTATGAGCACCTACAAGGATGCATGGATTGTGCCATCCCTATAAAGACCAAGACTCACTCCCCTAAGAGAAGGAAATCAGTCTGGTGGACCCCTGCCATAAACAGGTTATACAACAGAAGAAGGAAACTAGTACAGAAAAAAATCAAATCCCAAGAAGGAAAGACATCCCTGATCAGTATCAATAAGAAACTAAGGTCCCTCATAAAATCATCCAAGGCTAATTTCGAAAGAAAAATAGCCAAGGATTCGAAAGATAACTACAAAGACTTCTTTAGCTATGTCAAGAATCTATGTGGCAACTCGCAGATATGCTCTGAGCTAGTGCAAAATAGCACAAAATATACTGAACCTACTGATATTGCCAACATCCTGGCAGATAGATTCAGTGCAAATGTCACCTCCCTCTCACCTTCAAAAGGGCCCACAGCAATACTGGAAAAGTGTAGTGTCCCAGAAATCACAGCAGCACAGGTGAAAACAGCCCTGTCAAAAGCCAAAAACACAGCATCAATGTGGTCAGATGGTGTCCCAGGCATAAACTACAGAACGAACTAAGCCCCCACCTAAACACGCTGTTCAACCTCAGCCTCTCCACAGGCTACGTGCCCATAGAATGGCACACAGCAACGGTTATTTCGCTCCACAAAGGAGGGGCCACAACTGACCCTGGTAACTATCGCCCCATAAGCCTGACTGGAGCACATCATCATTTAACTCATTAACAAAGACATTGGGAACCTCCAAACACTTGACCCGACCCAGTTTGGCTTTGTTAAGGGCAGATCATGCCTACTAAACCTGGTTGACTTCTTCGAGACAGTCACCAAGGGCATAGATGAGGGAAAGGTGGTTCACACAGCCTACCTTGATCTCGCCAAGGCTTTCAACACCATTTCTCACTCGGGTATTATAGAAAAACTTATCAGCCTGAACATAAACCCCTACATCACAAGATGGGTTGCCAACTGGCTTACAGACAGAACTCACACGGTAAGAATAGCAGGCTCCAGGTCCATCTCTAAACCAGTCACAAGTGATGTCCTGCAAGGCTCGGTTCTGGGACCCCTACTGTTCAGCATATATTTCTCAGAAGTACAGGCAAACACAGGAGGACTATGGCTAACCAAGTTCGTTGATGACTGCAAACTGGGAGCCATAACTGACTCTCCGGCTGACACGGACATCCTTCAAAAAGGCCTTACTGAGACAGACACCTGGTGTCAAAATCATGGCCTCAAGCTAAATGTCAAAAAATGCATAGTCATCCTGTTTGGGAAAAACAAAACATCCACGAATTACCACATAGGCGGCAGCCTCCTTAATACAGAAGATGTAATAAGAGATCTGGGGACCTGGGTAGATAGTAATCTCTCCTTTGACAATCATGTTGCCAAAGTAGTTAGGAAATCCTTCTATGAGGCCCATCTAATTACTAAGGGGTTCACATCTAGAAATAAAGAGGTTATAGTGCCCCTATACTTGTCACTCATCAGACCCATCATAGAGTACAATGCTCCATTTGGGATGTACCTCACAAAACACTTCCAACAGCTGAAAAGACCACAAAAGCACCTCACCAAGAGGATTACTGGCCTCAAACATATGTCCTATGCAGCCCAACTGAAAAAACTCCAGCTGTGCTCAGTGGCATATTGCTTACTCAGAGGTGATCTCTGCCTGACTTACAAAACCATGTCCAATTCAGAATTGATGGACATGCTCCACCTAAAGAAATCCAAGTCACTGCGAGCCATGTGCTCTAGTGAGCTAAACATCACCACAACAGTAAATAGAACATGCTGGAGGGATATATTCCTGTCACAGAGACTCCCCATGCTTTGGAACAAAATTCCTAACTACATTAGGCAGAGCCCCTCACTAACACTCTTCAAGAGAAACCTTGATGAGTGGATGGGTAACAGAAAATACACCCCTGGGATCACTTCATTGGCTCTGCTTGACAGAGGCTCAGTTAATTAATCAATAGGGTGGCGAAAGCTGACACACTCTGGCTAGGCTTAAAAATGCCCTTGGGCAGATAGCCTAGTACCTACCTATGAACCTATGCTCTGATGTCTTGACCAAAGCCTTCAAGGAGTAAACATTACCAGAAATGCATGCCTTAATCACAAGAAGCAATTAACACCTAATTACATAACTGCATACACAGCCTCCAATTACACTTGTCATTTAACCCCCTACAGGATAAAGTATCACAGTTAATATTAATACATTGAGTCTGTACATAACAATTGTCCTTTTATGAATGTTTCATCTCCCTGAGGAACTGACATTTTCAAAAACAATACCTTGAGACCCACTACTGTTCCCATGGTGAGATGTATTCAAATGTACAGCTATAGAACTGACTTATTTCTTATCAGTAATATGTCTGACATGTTCTAACAGCTTAGTTTTAGAACGTGTTACTGTCCCCCACATAAAATATGTTACAAGGCCATCTAAGAGCATTCTCTATACACCAACCTCTTGAATGTACAGACTTCATGTTTCCCAGCCATTCTCCTCAGCAGGAATTACAGCACTAAATAATGAGAGACCAGTATACCTGTCCACCCACTACTGTATAACATCTGGACAGAGCCTGGCATAATTGGTGGACAGAAGTCCAAATACATGGCCACACATGAAATATTGTTGTTATACACTGAAAGAGTTGCTGGTGTCAAAAGGTTTGTTATAACATATCTTTTCTGAGGGATATAAAGTCAGAAAAACAAATGGATGTTACCATCTACATAATGCTATCACCAGAGTATGCTACTGATTTGCCAGGGGCAACACCTGTCTTGGGAACAGCCCATGCATAACAGGCTAACCTGTGACCATTATGTGGATGGCCCTACAGTTGAGAGCTATGCAGAGACAGAAGTTTGTCAGACTGAAACACATGCAGAAGTAGTATGTGCAGACAAAACTCGTTAAACTAGCAGTATTCCAAACATATAACAGCAATACTCATATTCTGCCCCTAAGTCTTGAACCTTCCCTATCATTTCATTGGTTTGTCTCCACAAGTCTTGTTGTTAGAGGTAGTAGCTCACACAACTCCAGGATGTCTTCCTCACAAGTAAGGGAAAGGGACAACGCCCACATGGAGTACTCATTTATTGGAATGTGTTGCCATGACATTGGCTATTGGAAGAACTACACATATGCTCTGCATGCAATTAGCAAGTGGGGAACCCTAATAGGTGTACAGGCTATCACCTGGTCATGAGCCTCACCTACAAAAGCCATGCTGTTACCTATTCAAACCAGCACTATCCCTGCAGTGCACAGAGAGAGAGAGAGAGAGAGAGAGAGAGAGAGAGAGAAATAACAAATGAAACATAAAGTGGAAAAGAGAAGAAAGAAAAAGGCTAAGTGGAACATGTAAGCAAGTAATTGAATGTAGTACCTGGCCTGTAATAATGGGAATATAATTTGGAGGAATATATGTCCCAACAAGACATGCTGTACTAATATCCTGCTAAACAGCTGCTATGGCCATAGCATCTGGCTCTCTCTCTTCAGTGGGAGATATCACAGACATAACTCTGAACAGTACAGATCTTCACAGAATGTCCACATTCTACCATCATGTATTTTTGTCTGTTCCTCCTGAGATCTGTACTTTTCTGGCAAATAGCTGAGGATTGACTTCATCAGATAATGACAAATACTTGAGTTTACGACCACATCCTTAAGAATATTCACAGTAATGCTAAATGTATCATTCTATGAACATCCTATGTTTGTAACAGGAATATTTCAAGTCTGTCCCTATTTATCCCCCCATCATTTTAGGCATTGTCCAACTGTGATGCTCTGAGAGGTTGTGAGGTGCGTTCACAGCTCAGGAGCCCTGTGAAAGGGCAGCTCATATATGACAATCGCAGGGGTGTCTGTCAAACAGTTGTGACTGTGCCAATGCTAGGCCAGTTAATGGGATGTTTTCCATATTCATGTTACCTGTGATTATGAGTATGACACATGTTTGCCTTGTAAAGGTAAGAGACCTATAGAGAGTATGTGCATAGTAAAGCACTGTTACAGACATGTGTGTTGAACTGCATGTGATATCCTGAATTAATAGCATTCAACTGTACAGTGTTCTGCTGGACAATAAGCACATTTGTAATTGATATCTGTAGTCATGTCATCATAGTCTGTGTTATATCAGCCAAACCATTGGCAGGTCTGTGAGCAATGACATTGTAACATAATAGCCTACTTATGTCTGTTGGACATCTTCCAGGTTTTCACAGTGATGTCAAACCCTACTGTGCAATCAATGTACTAATGAATGGTGCAGCTATATTAATACAGTACCAGTACTGATGTCCCCTTTAACACCCATTTATGTGTGCCATTGTCCAGATGTACTACTGTAACAGGTTGAGATGTATGATTGAGCGGCAAGACTGTAACTACAGTGTGCCATATTAACATACAACAGAAATGTATACCAGGTATACCCCTGAGCACATGTATGTATGCTTATGTTCAGCTGGAAGGCACAATACTAAATCACATGGGTTTCAAGCATTCAGGTACATAGGTTGTGCATGTTGCACATGTGTGTAATATAAGTGTCAGTGCATACAACAGACAGAAATGGGCACAGCTACTGGTTGTTGCAGTGTCTTGACACTAATATGTGTACTAGAGTAGGCATGATATTCAGCTATTAATCAGATATGTGTCCACCTGTGTTATGACCCTTTGTCCATGCCAACCACTACCAGCTACTTCCACTGCTATATACAGTGGATATCACAAGTGTACACACCCCTGTTAGAATGCCAGGTATATGTGCTGTATGACAATCAGACCACAGAAGATCATTTCATAATGTTTCCCATCTTTATGTGACCCCTAACCTGTACAATTCCATTGACATACAATCAAAAGTGTTTCTAGGAAGGTGACCTACTATTGCCAAGTGAAGATGTGCCATGATGTTAGAGTCCAGATGAAGACAGATGAATGCTGTAACCATCTCAAGAGGTGGATACACAACATATCAGTTTAAGGGTGTGCACACTCATTCAACTGGGTTATTGTACTATTATTTCCATATGTTCTCACATACCTGCTTGCTATGTTTTCAATTGAATTATACAGGCTATAGGTCACACTACAGGTGGGAATTGTTATGAAATGAGTTATTGTGGTGTCATATTCCAATTGCACAAATACCAGGCAGTGTATCAGGGATGTGTACCCTTCATATCCACTGTAGCTATATGGACACAGCAGTACCTGACCTGTATATTCAGCCTCCACCAAGGTAGTGTAATCCTCTTTGGTGGACAGCAGCAATACACAAACCACATAATAGGTTGCTACATTAGCTGTACAGGGACACATAGGAACAGGCAACGACTATGAAGCAAGTCCACCTATATCTGAGCAACCATGTCAGTTCACAGGTGACTTCCTGAAAGGCTGATTATGACTATGAATCAGACATATCCACACCACCAAGGACAATTCCAACCATGTCTTCACATATATTGTAAGTCTAAGATGAAACAACACAATTCATCCTGTACTGGGGGTAACGAACACCTCATACACATGCCATGGATATAGGCAACCTGCATCACACAGGTTAGGTGGGAACATCATCACCCTGCCCACCCCAGTTGTGCAGGGAGATACGCACATCAGCCACACTCATCCCTTCAGCAATGGTGAGCATGTACATATTGCTTACTGATGGCAACAACAGCATATCTCCAAGAGGCATAATAACATCACTGTCTGCCTCCTACATCACATCAGGCATGTGCTCAAAGCTCCATCACACACCACAGTCAAATACAGACCTGCCACCATCCACACACCATCCACATGGAAGATGCCTACTGTCAACCCCTACACAGAAATGAATGGAGGTTAGAAGATTATGCAATCAAGAATCCAACACTGGGAGGAATAAGCTCAGGGACAGGCGTGCAATGCAAGCTGCTATAGCCATTATAGCTTGGAGGGTTTCAGTGTAGTGTGGATTATTTGCAAGTAATATCCAATGTTGATGTGCATTTTTTCAACCGTATGAGGTCCTGTAACCTTTTTCCTGTTTATGTCTTCCAGGTAACATGCAGAGTGCTTGCCTACCAGCATTCTCTGTTGAGGCAACAGACATCATCACCCAATATGTGATTTGACATTATGCCCTATCATTTGGACCAAGAGCAGAAGATTTGTGGGAAAGGATTGCCCTGTGACACAGTGTGGTCCACAGGGTAAATGATGCTGGCCTGCACATCAAAAGTTATGAGCATGTGCAGCATCAAGCCACCCACCTCAATGGGCTGCTCATGTATCGAGGGACCGGCTAGCCACAGGTGGGGGCCCAGCCATTCATCCCCCACTGACACCACACTTGGGCCACATGATGAAAGCACAAGCCATGATGCAGAGGGAAGCATTGTGGAGGTGGGTTGCATACACACACTGGATGAGGAGCGTGCAGGAAAGGGCCCAGTGGGCATTAGTACACTAATATATCAGACATACATGTATCCGTATTGTATCTACATGCATGTGTCAGTTACAATTGTAGATGTGGATGGGGTTTTCTAATGCACAGAGGTGCACATCAATGGTGAGAACAGGACATTGTGTATTATTGCAGTTAGTACTGTAGATGTGCAATACATGTTGCATCCATCCTGTACCAAGGCCACACGTGCGTCTGCTAACAATAACTCCGTCTCACAACTACCTAGGACCCTCTGGTCTGCATATGGGACAGCAGCCTGAAGCTGGTGAGTATAACATTATTCTGTTGTTGCCTGGCAATACCCCAGGCATGTGAAGCACATGCAATTTACCATGCACACAACCATCAGTAATAGCTATATTGATTTATGTGTTAGCTATATTGCTTGTTGTGCATGTTCACTTGTGTTGGGGTTAACTGTATTGCATCACAGTGGTCACCACTGGGCCCTATCTGATGTGAATTCAACATTCTTGTAGCATACATCACAACTTGTCATTGCCAAGACATCTGGACAGAGGCCAGCATATTGTGTTGGACAAATGGCCTAAGGTAGAGTCATGTGTGACACAATACTGGTATACAGTAGATATAAATTGTGTACACACCCTTCTTAAGATGCAAGGCATTCCTGTTACATACTAATTAGGATCACAGTATGACAGTCCACACCTCTTCCAGCCTTTAATGTGACCCATAACAGGTACAGTTCACTTGCAAAACCAAGCATCTGGACTCATGTATTGCACTTACAAGACTGGCCACCTGTGAAGGCAGCAGACATCCTATCAGCAAGATGTTTCAGTCAGGTATGATACCTTATGCTGTCATGTGTGTCAGTACACTCACTGTGGCCTATTTGGCTTTAATATCTCATACATGGACATTGCTAAGGCACACAGACCACTTCTGACCATGTATAGGTTTCAGACATATGGATATTCAAGACACATCTGCACAGAGGACGGTACAATGGTTTAACCTGCTGCATGTGAGCCAGATGCTGTTACCACACTATATAAAGTAATAGCAGTGGGAGGTGGTCACCAGCCGTGTATGGTATACACATCAAAATGGTATAAGCCATACAAGATATGATCCTCACACATACACAAACAGTTGCCAGCATTAGGATTAGAATACCTGCCTATCTAGGTATTCCTAATATATTTATATGCAGTTATGAGAAGCACCACAGAGCTTGTACATGTCCACCTCTTCCAATGGTACTTCTAAGGTGAATGGCATCAACAAGTCTATTAACTGGAGTGAAGGGAAGTACACAGGTCAAAAATGGTATTAGCCAAACAATACATTACTCACACACACTTGCCAGTATTGGGAATAGAACTCCTTCCTATCTAGGTATTCCTACTGTAGTGCTACACAGTTATGAGATGAACCACAGAGCTCATACATTTCCAATTCTTCCAAAGGTACTTCTAAGGTGGATGAAATCAACAGATGTACTAAACTGGAGTGAAGGGAAGTGTAAAGGATAGTACACAGGTCAAAAATGGTATGAGCCAAACAGTACATGATTCATACACACATACATACACTGGCCAGTGTGGGGACTAGAACTCCTGCCTATCTAGGTAATCCTACTAGAGTGCTAGGCAGTTAAGAGATGCACCACAGAGCTTATACAGCTGCAGCAATTCCAAAGGTACTTTTAAGGTGGATGACATCAACAGGTCTACTAAATTGGAGTAAAGGTTGGTACACCGATCAAAAATGGTATAAGCCAGATAGTACATGATTCACACATTCACTTGCCAGTGTTGGAATTAGATCTCCTGCCTATCTAGGTATTCTTACTATAGTACTACGCAGTTATGAGATGCGCCACAGAGCTTATACATTTCCAACTCTACCAAAGGTACTTCTGAGGTGGATGACATCAACAGGTCTACTATACTGGAGTGAAGAGAAGTCTAAAGGGTAATACATATGTCAAAAATGGTATGAGCCAGACAGTACATGATTCACATACACATACACTTGCCAATATTGGGATTAAAGCTCCTGACAATCTAGGTATGTCTACTATAGTCTTACGCAGTTACTGCATGTGCTATAGAGCTTACTGAACTTTCACATGGCCAAAAATGCTGATAACTGCACATCTGTGGTAAAGTATTACAGGTGGCACACAGTCTGCCTTCTGTTCCACCCGTACATCATGCTAGTTCTTTTTGTCTTGCACTTCAACTAGCATTATGGCTTGGCACTTCACCAGGTTATTGTATCAAGAAGTGTGGCACACCTCTGAGCCATCAGCAGTACCTGTTCATCACAGATGTCGCCCCAGTACTTAATAGTTATGTCCACACCTCCTGGCATGTTTGAAGGATGATTATCTGTGCTTTCACCCATTGACCTGATGCACTTGTCCATTCTGGGGCACTGCTGCAACTGCTGCATGTACACAGACAACCTTCCCCTCTAAACTCCAAACACTCAGACCTGTGAGGGTTACCCATATATCACCCAATGTGGACATATGCACTCTCCAGCAATGACTGGACTAGCAGGTCAAGAGGATAAGATCAACACCTGCACCACACCATGTGGAACATGCAGCTCACCATGACACCCACTTTGACAGTCATGACATACAGTGAAAAGCCACACACCCACCTTCCCAGAGGCACTCAATGGACATCTACCAAAACAGCACAGACCAGCAAGGCAGACACCCACTCAAACACTGCAACATGGCACATGCCAAGGGACACATATTTAACCTACACAATGTGCCCACAACCTAAGCCCCTAAGGCTAACCACCTTCTACAATACAGTGATCATGGGTAACTCAGTACTGAGGCACACACATCCCATTCACTAAGTTGAATATGGAGCAGGTAACAGCCAACTATCAATCACATGCCACCATCTAACACATGACACAGCCAGTCATGTCACTCCACAACAACTACAAGTATCACTCCTTATCTATATGGGTGTGAATGACTTGGGACACACCTCCCTGGACTACATGACAGGAGACATGGTTGATCTTTCTGACTATGTGGTCCAGGCAGGTGTGACAGTAGCCCTGGGCAGTGTACCACTGTCACCCAGAATGATGCTGCGGTATTATCAACAGATAGTTGACTGCAACATTGGCTTATGTGTTTTGTGTCATTCTCAGGGGATTCAGAACCTCTCTGCTTGGGATGACATGATTGACAGAACCCAATGACTTGCCACAGAGGTCCTACATCTGTCACTGCTGGGTTGCCAGGTACTAGCTAAGTGTCTTGCCACCCCTATGTTGCCTTATTAAGCAGTGTCCCTAATGTTATTACCACGATAACACCTACACATGTAAGCAATCTGAGGGTTATGCTGCTCAACAGTGGACATCTAACTGTCAGGATGCAGTCACTCATAGCACTCGGAGTGGAGGACACATGTCTGCTGTAATGGAGAGGTGGCTCACAGCAGCAGACTGCAGACCTGCACTATCAGGCTATGACACATTCCACAGCTGTCAGCCCCCAACATGGACCACACCACACCTCCACAGGTGGTGTTGTCTCCATATTCATTATGGATAGGAACACCTCCAGACTAGTATCTCATCAAAATACATTGGAGATACTTCCGGTACACCTGCCTTGGGGTAATAGTGCAATCCAAGCCATAGCCTGCTATGGGTCCATATCTATGTCCCTAGACTGTCAATGCACATTCCTCAACACCCTGCCATCTATGATGGTCCATTGTAACACTGACATAGTATGAGTTTTCAACTACCCCTCCATCACCTGGGGAATGTAGCCAAGTTCCAGTACAGTGGCCCAGCACTTCTGGGATTCATCATTTCCATTGCCCTAGACCAGCTCATACTGCACCCTGGTAGAGGATGCAACAACCTTGACCTGTGTTGCCCACTTAAATATGGGGCCATTGCTCATCCACATATATCAATCCCTGCATGGTAAGAGTCACACAGGCTATAATCAACATGGAACTCAACATGTCAGCCACACCCCCCCACAAAGATAACCACCTGGCAAAACCTCTCCAAAGCTGACTTTTGCAGCCATGAAAACAGGGGTGGATGTCTTCACTGCACTCATGGCAATGGGAAGTAGCTGCATGACTGTGGAATCATACACATAGGCAATGTACAATCAAGTACATGAATGCATGGTACTAGCCAGGGCCAACAGAACCCAGACACTGTCCTCCAAACACTGGGCCACAATGTGATGGTCCCCTGTCATTACTAAAGTGTACATCAGAAGAAGGACACTATTGCAGGGAAAGGTGGTGTCCCATGACTGTTGAACTCCCTTATTAGCCTCAAACACAACTTTGGATCCTTCATGGAATCCCCAACAGGCAGCTATGGCAGCAGAGATGCAGCAGACACAAACGACAGTCACAACAGCCTTTGATACTTACATCAACAACCTCCACACCATTAAACACAAGTGCTGCGAGTTACAGTACAAAGCTAATACCTACCCTGAGACTACAGATATTGTCCACAGTCTTGGCAACACATTCAGTACTAGCTGTACCCCTCTCTCTCCCACAAGTGAAGTTCTAAATGAATGTGTTCTCACATGCTGTATCCCATTTCCGTTCTAGGCATCTGTGTGTCACCAGGATGTGGCCCTGCAGCAAGGCTACAGGTTATGGTAGTGTGATGCCACATCCACCATGTCATAGGCAGGGTACAGTATGTGCATGGTAATCCCTGGTCTGTAACACAGTGATTGCATATGCCTCACAGATTATAGGGCTGAGGGTTGTACATAGGTATATGTTGATGTAGCACATTTGTTGCAGAATGGAGAATGGTATATGTTCTGGTTTGGACACACCTCTGATTGCTAATAACCACACACACAGGGGATATCCATCAGTCAAACACACTGGGATTACTATTCACACACACACACACACACACACACACACACACACACACACACACACACACACACACACACACACACACACACACACACACACACACTTGCCAGTACTGAGATCCATAGGTTCATGCTTCATAGGTGTGTAGTAGTTGAATGGGCCTGAAGGCTCTACATGGCTATCAAGGGAATACCCTGGCATCAGGCCACATGACAATTGTCCCCAGTGTGGCTTAGGAGTATAGTCACTTGAGTGGTCCCCAGGGGTGGGTATTGACAGATTGGTGTCTTCTGATGTAGCATTCCTGACCTCATTTGGTGAGACCTGGCTATGTAACTGAGGTAGTGATTCCACCTACATTGACAGTATGATACGGGTATTCAGTGGAGTTAGTGGTGTCTGTCCATACAGGACATGTGTATAAGGCATGGTATTCCCTTTGTGGGGTATGTTTGCAGACTCTACAGTTGTTGCAGGTGTCCAGTGGGGAACATGGCAAAAAGGCCACTGTACACATTGATTGGGCTACTGAGGGGATGATTCAGGGTGCCACGTCCTTCTACTTGCTGGATAACACACACTCAGTCAGGAGATGTAACACATCAAAGTACTTTCTGATGTCAGTGGCACTGGTGTGGTCAACATGCATGTAGTCCACTGCAATCATACCATGGGTACTATCTGTGAGGCAATATGCAGGGGAACTGATATAGTGGTTGTTGCCTAGCCAGGTGTGTTTGTGTATGATACGTGGGTGGAGAGTGGTCTCTGAGTATTAGAAGGGCTGCCTATATTGTTCACTAATCCTTACTGTCACGTAGTCATTGCACATGGCACCAGACATTTAGGGCTGTGGATTTTCTACACCAACCTCTATGGTGTTTGACAACTGTTGGCCTTGTAATTTGGACATTGTGACATATACTAGGTCCTCAACATAATAATTTAGCAAAATCCACCACCAATGGATCCTGTTGTTTCACAATCACACCATCCCTCCCACAGAATACTGATGACAGATACACACACACACTTCCCAGTACTGAGTTTAAAACCCCTACCTAGCTATGTATTGCTACTACAGTCTACCACATTTATCGCATGCAGCATGGAGCTTATAGGATGGATGTTGTCCCAAGGTACTTCTAAGGTGAGGGACATCACCAGCCCTTGTAAATACTGGCATTGAGTAATGTAGTGGGTGAGAGATTTCACAAAATATTTTACCCTACATACACATTTACATTTGTAGGGGTGAGGTTCAAACCTCTATCAATTACTTTTTTCTGTCTTTATGTTACATATTTACCACATGCTCCACTAACCTTACATGGTTTAAGGTTGCCAACAGGTACTTCAAAGGTGGATGATATCTGCAGGACTGCTAAAGTCAGGCACTGCGATGTGTACTGGGTGTAAATGGAGCCAAAATCTTTGAGGTATGGACATACATATGTACACACACAAAAACTTGCCAGGAATGAGATTCAAACCCTTTCTTATGCAGTTATTGCTACTACATTGTTCCACATTTATCATGCACACCATGGAGCTTACATGTTGGAGAGCTCTGCAAAGGTATCTTTGCAGGTGAGTGACATCAGCGACAGTGCTAAAGGAGGGGTAAGGGAAGTGTTGTAAGTGTGAATGACCACAAAATCAGGTCTTTACAAGGATACATACACTCTCTCTCTCAAGCAAACACTTATATTTATACAGTTACCAGGAGAAGGATTGGAACTCCTACCTACCTAGTTTGCTACACTATAGTATTATGCAGTTATCGCAAGTGCCATGGAGCCTAAATGTTGGAAAGCTGTCCAAAGGTATCTGTGAAGGTGAGTGACATCAGCAGCAATGCTGAAAGAGGGATAAGGGAGGTTTAGTGAGTGTGAATGGCCTCAACCACATTCATCTGGAAAGACACACACGCACACACACACACACACACACACACACACACACACACACACACACACACACACACACACACACTTTACATTTGACAGGACTGAAGGACTGAGATTACAACTGCTACATGGATACCTATTTGTACTGTAGAGTTACACAGTTATCACAAGCACCACTGACACTATAGGGCTGAGGACTAACCAAAGTTATTTCTACAGTGAATGACATCAGCGCATCATATGATGTCGGTCAGTGGGATGTGTAGTGGGTGGGACATGCCTCATAATGGGATTTTCTCTGTCGCTGTCTGCCTTTCTCTTCCCCACGTCTCTGTGTGTGCACATTTGGCATATTATATTATATTGCCTTAGATATGTGTGTATTCATATCCAATGTTTGTGTGTGTGTGTGTGTGTGTGTGTGTGTGTGTGTGTGTGTGTGTGTGTGTGTGTGTGTGAAGTATCAACGGTGTACAATTTGGTGTGTGTGCACAGACAGCTGCAAATAACCGATATCTGTAGTCCACTGTGTTGTGAGACATGGGCTTCATTTCTGTAAGTGTAGTAGCATGCTCAGTATGACCTTCTATATTGACTGCGTGTATCCATTCCAGGGAGGGTTGGACTCCAGTTCAGAGTTTTGCGTGCTACAGCTACACCTAGCAAACTGTTTCTGCAGGATATCTGTAGATGGGTTGCCAATTTGGAGACATAATAGGCTTAACACTGGGGATACTGTAACTATTGCTGTCTGTGCTGCTTGTGTGACATGTTTGGTTGTAGCATAGATATTCTGACATATGTACTGTTTTACACTGTGATGTGTCATGTCATCATCTGCTGACAGTTATTCTTTGCTCACAATTATTTACCAGGAAATACAAGATGAATGAAGCTGAGACCACTATTCTGAGGGCTATAGACTACACATTCTGGCACACACCTACCATTGTGGAGGGGTCGCTACAAACAATAGACTGCTGGTTCTGTGTAAATGGTGCAGCACCTTGTTAGTATGTTGGCTGGGGTTCCCCTCCTTCTGCTTTTCTCAACTTCACAGAATGGCCATATCCTGCTGGGGCCATACCTCTCAGCTGTACAGATACAACTAGGTTATCCAGAGGCAGGACTCATATATCTGGTCAGTTTACCTTCATATTGTGGTTTACAAGTGGTTTTGTGGCTATTCATTCATGGGTTTACAGTCAGGAGTAGTATGGGTGGACATTAGAGCTTCAGATTTCACACACTCCATGACATCCATGCTTTTACACCCCCCTCTGTTATTCTCTCCTCCACCTAACATTGTGTAAGCAATATCTCAGAGGTATCATTATAGGTGGGCCTTTATCCCAGTAGTATTTATGGCCTGACCCACATTCCTTGCAGTCAGACATGGGGAGGCGTGTTACTGGCATTTGTCAACATGGCCTTGCATTTGTTTTCTGTTTACTGTTAGGTTGTTAGTTGGGACCCCCTGACATTCTACATTGGCACTATGGGTGAGGCATGGGCCTTTGCCAGAGGACTGTTGACCATTTGAAAGTGCTGCAGGCCAGCTGTTACTGAATTTCAACATGGGATTGTGGGGGGTGTGCACACCTGTAGACTTTAACATTTTTGAAATGACTGTACTGGTATTTTGGTTACTCTTTTGGCTTCCATTTCATATTGTATGGTGACCTATCATGCAGACAGGAGGCATATCAGTAGAGTACACATGTTAGATCTTAATGGCATGTATTTCAGTTTCAGACTTCTTATCCTTCAGAACTAGAATGCAACTGCCAGACCTGTTGTAATATCTCTGTGTAGGTCTGGTGGGGGGCTGTTCACTATTGCCATCATTTCGAGGCCTTAGCCTGGCCTTTCTTCATGGTCATCTACACCTGTCCTGCTGGGTGAGGCTGGTGGTGGATATGTTACCCTCATTGACATCCATATGTGTGACCTATTGACACCCACAGTTCTTTGGGCATTCAGATGTACTGCAGTGGGGGTTTTCACCTTATGTAGTGCTGTCTAGTATGTTGAGATCTGTATTTGTTATGAATTTCCTGCTGTCCCATATAGCTGTTTGCTGCTATGCCATTCAGCCAGCTTGCATCCATATCATACATACAAGTATGAGAACATACTACTCCATTCAGTAATTGATAGGAAGAGTGACTTACCTTGTTGCTGGGCCAGTACTGAGGACAGTCCTGAAGGGCTGACTATGTTGGATGCACATAGCACACTCCATGTACATGGTAAATATCAGGTAGTGTCATGTTTGGCATCCCTTTTACTGTATTTGTAAGTCAGAGAAAGGTATCAGTCCCTGGGTCCCTACAGTGTCAGTGTATGGCTATGCGTTGCCTCATTGCCAAGGCCTGGGCATATTGTGCACACCTCCTTCTGCCTACAGGTGCAGACACAGGATGTTCCTCCTCCGAGTCCCTCTGTGCCTGTGCTGGCCTTGGTAATGGTGGGGGGCTGTATGGCCCTGCTCTGTGCTGTTCCTGCTGCAGCTGTTTCTGCAGGATCATATTGTGTAGCATGGCACATACTATGAACATTTGTGTACATGCAGCCGGAAAGTACTGCAAGGCTCCACCAGATATGTCAAGGCAGTGAAACCATGACTTGAGCATCCCAAACACATGCTCTACAATGATCCTGGTTTGTGCTTGTGCCTCATTATGGTGTTCTTGTTCAGGTGTGTGTGCATTTCTGATGGGTGTCATCAGCCACGACTCCAATGCATAGCCAGCATCCCCCACTAGATGGCCATATGGGATGTCCCCCCTGGCAAACGGCTGATACAGCTGTGAGCAGAGCCAGATGTGGGAGTCGTGATAGCTTCCAGGGCTGCCAGCACACACATTCATGATAATACCCCGGGCATTGCACATGACCTGGTAGTTGATGGCGGGGAAGCCTTTGCAGTTTATGTAGACCCTGCCCCACTCACCGGGTGGTGCTTTGATGTGGATGTGCATGCAGTTTATAGCACCAACTACCTCAGGGTATTCTGTTATATGGTGGAAGAGATACATACTAGTGGTCAGCACCTCACGGGCAGTGGGGAAATATATGTGCTCATTGGCATGTTGTGTCATGGCATCCAGGAACTGTTGGAGTACCCTGGATGCTGATGCCTGTGAGACTCCCATGATATCCCCAGTTGGTCTTTGGACAGTACCTGTGGCTAGTATATTTAAGCCTAGACATACCTTGGTATCCACTGGGATGGGTTTCCCTCTTTTAGTTCTGTGTGTAAGGAGTGGCAGGCACAGCTCAACGATTTTTTGTAGAATGTCCCTGTCCACCCTAAACTGCTGTACTATCTCCAGCTCATGTAGGCCCTGGTAGGTTACCCTGGGTCTGTAAATGATAAAAAGTTCCAGGATGCACGAAAAATACTAGTAACCAAAAGTAATGCACCCAGTAGCCATCAAGGAAAACTCCACTTTATTGGAATCAAACACCAGCAAAATCCATTAGTTGTTAAGCGCTTTCATCATAGACAATGACTTCATCAGAACATGAGTGCATTATTTTTGGTTACCCTGAGTCTGTACACTCTTCTCCTCCTCCTCACTGTGGGTCATTTGTCAGCATTCTCCTCCTCACCACACTCAGTCTCTAGCACATATTGATTGAGTAAAGCAGCAGCAGCCTCTAACATTTAGTTAGCTTTGCCAGTTAAAAATCCCCTATCTGTGTTCACCAGTGGTGTAGAGTTTGTGGGAAAATCCAGTATGTAATGTGTTTGCATAGTTTATATTAGTGTGCTGGGCTGCTGCATGTGTAATTGGCTGATTCTGATACATCATTCCACCTGCCAGCTATGCTAGTTCTCCTTGATTGCCTTCCTAGTGCTGTTTCTCCTCCCCATTTCCTCCCTATTTAAGCCCCAAGACATGCCACACATACCCAGTGCTCATATGTAAACAGTGCTGCCATTTCCTCTTTTTTTTTGTTTATATCCCAGTGTGCAGCATGCACACCCATTTAGGCTATATACACAGAGCTCAGAAACATCTGAAACACCCCCTTCCTTAACTGTGCTTAGCTAAGGATAGACACGGGCCACAGAGCTTCAATGAGCTTACAGCAAGCATGACACACCCCCTGATGAAGTCATTCAGCTCTTAGACGTGCACTGTTGTATTGCTGCACCTACATGGTTAGGTACAAGCTGACACTTTGAAGAACTCTGTGATTCAGTATAACTCCCCTCATTTGCATACCCCAGTGTGTAGGTCATTAGTTACTGCACTTAAACGGACCCTTTCCCCTTGACAACCAGTGCTCCCTGGTATTGTTTACATTTTGCATGCCATTGACTTTAATGGCAAAATGCAGATTTAACTTAAAATTGACTTTTCTCAATTTTTTATTTTTTTTTAATCTTCGGCACGATCCCATTTGTGCGCTGCTGCCCTAAGCTTAAACGGCTGAGATTGGCCAAATAAAAGTTTAATTTAAAAAAAAATAAACTGTTTTTAATGCCAATGGACTTATAATTGGCCATTGGCGTGTGTATTAAACATAATACATGCTTTTTACATGAGCTGTCATGCCTCCGTTTTGTCAGATGCAGAAATGTACTCAGTTATTTTCTGAATACATTTCTGCACTGACACTGTTCTAGCAAGGAGATCTGGCTGCTTGCTGGATCTCAAAATCACTTCATTTGCATGGTTTTCACCAGCAAATGAGGTGATCTGCATATTTGGTGGTTTTCCATGCTAGAACAGTGTAGGGCTGCTCGTGCATGTGAAAACAGCACTTTGCTGGATCGCTCGGCTGCCTTTTTCCATGCAGGAGCTCCTACACTGTTCCTGCACAGAAAAACAGCCTTTTTGAATCCCCGTGATGGTTTAAAGCTGCAGAGAGCACACTGACAGTGTCAGGGTATAATGCCTTCTACACATTTAGGCCAGCTACTACACAGGGACTAAAGGTGGAGGTGTCTTGATTTACATCAAAAATAAATATACCTCGAGGCTGGTCAAACAGGACAATGTACATGGGCTTCTCTAAGTTCAAATCTCTGTAGGAAAAATCCAGTACAACTTCATTGCAAGCTATAGGTCCCCTTGTATGACAAGGGAAACCCATACCATGTATTTAAACTTATTGGAAACACTCACCACCCAACCCAATACCATATTCATGGGGGACTTTCATTACCCCACAATTTACTGGGAATTATATATGACACCAAATGTGCAGGCACAGAGATTCCTGTATTTTGTAAACTTAAACTCCCTGGACCAGATTGTCAGTCCATCGACCACGTTGCAACCATACTGGATCTGATCTTCACTAATATGGGAAAGTGTTGCACACCCCCTTGTGTAATGTCTTCTCTGGTAAGGTCAGACCACAAAAAGGTCTAATTTGAAGTAAAAATAAAACCTGGAACCTGGGCTAACCCTGGAATATTCAGGAACTACTCTAAGGCTAATTTCCTACTATTATGTATAACCTGGCAAAATTTTAAGACCCCATAAACCCTGAGAAGACGGCTGCCTACTTGAAAGTGTTCACAGACACCCAATGCAATCATGTTAATACTTGCCTAGAGGCAGCTGTACCAACCAGGAAGAAGTACAGAACTAACTCAAAAGAGAAGCCACCCTAGTGGAAACGCATCAATAGGCTGTATAACAGGAGTAAGAAAATCATGGCAAAAATTAGGAGGTGCAGTACCCAGCAGGATAAACGCACTATCATCAAATAAAACAAACAACTCAGAGGACAAATGAAGTCTACCAAAGCCAAATGTGAGGTAAATTTGGTCTCCCAGGCCAAGGACAACCACAAGGCATTCTTTATCTATGTCTGCAACCTCAAAGGCAACACACCTAGTGTGTAGAGCTCATTGTTAATGGAGTCGCATATACTGAGCCAGAATACATAGCAAACCTACTGACTGACAAATTCAGCTCCAACTTTACCCCTCTCTCCCCCTCAACCTTCCCTCAGGAAATACCATCAAATATAACTCCCCGTGCTATCACTAATGAAGAGGTCCTTAATGCCCTCTCTCTAAGGCCAAGAACATTGCATCAATAGACACAGACAATACCCCAGAATGCCTTCTAAATAACATGAAATATGACCCATCAGGCCCTATGGAATTACTATTTAACTGTAGTCTCCAAACATGCATCATGCCTCATGAATGGAGAACAGCAACAGTTATCACTCTGTGCAAAGGTTGGCCATCTACAGACCCTGGAAACTACAGAACAGTAAATGCTAAGGGAAAGTTCGTAGCCTAAAGAAAAGTCATTGGTCTGGCAAAGACATCAAGAATTGTAAGCTGTTATATAATACAAATATATTAAAGTCCAGAGTGCAAAAACAGACAGTATTGTTTCTATTACTATTGTTTTGGGAAATTAGTGTGAGAAATATGATAGCGAAAAGTTGGAGAGATACGCATGTAGATATAGCTCCAAGAAAGGTTAATGCACTGCAAACAATGTCCCAGTGATGGACCCAATATCCAGAGAGAAAAAAATTCCCTTTAAAATACTCTGAATTTGAAAGATCACTAAAAAAAAATCAGCCAGACACGAATGGTTTAAGAACAAAAAATAATTCTAAGGACTGTAAACTGCCTTTATTTGTGTGAACAAAAAGTATTGTTTGATACAGAGTCTATGACATGTTTGGTGTAGAGATAAAGATAATTATTTCTTTATATTTGTTAACTGAGGTCAAATACTAATTCATGAGAATTTACTTCAGTTGCATTCCACAGGCAATGTAAGAACATACAGCAACAAATGAACAAAGGGTACATTATAGATATAAAGTGAGTTCTGATATTTTTTTGAATTATGGTAATGCAGAGCTAGAGGAAGTTGCATGTCATGGTGTACACCCCTTTCTAGAAGAAGCCAAAATAAAGACCTAATGGATGCCACTGGTAAATCGACAGTGTCTCTTCTGGCTTTTTTAAATTCTCCAAATCTTCTGGGTTTCTAATATGATGACGGGAATGGACCCCATTCCTAAGTCAAAGTGTGATTAAAGTTCATGAAATTAGTATTGTTTCACTGTTTGATGTCAGCCGAAAGTGCTCTTCGCAGCACCCGCAGTGTGCCCAGTAATGACTCCTTCTGCAATTTGTACGGTGTTACATGAATTGCAGAAGGAGTCATTACTGGGCACATTGTGGGTGCTGCAATGTGCCCAGTAATGACTCCTTCTGCAGTTTGTATGGTGTTACATGAATCGGTAACATATGAATATCCAAATGTTACACCGTGCATAGTTCCCAGCATCATGATTTATGACAGCCAGGATCTTGTTTATGGTTCAAAATGGCCACGGTCTGGGACACTCTAACTATGTTATATGTCTATAAGCCTCAATAAAAGTGCACTCAGCAATAGCCATCCTTCTGTTTATATGCATAACGGGGTTACCCCATTAGCTGTGTGAAAATATATATGACATACATACTACACAAATCCTGCATTAGCTCTCTGTTTAATTAATACCTATATATAACCTCCTGGTCATTGTTCTGGTCCACTTGTAGCCATTGGTGATGCAGATTTAATCATTGCCTGGCTGAAGGGCATGTACCAGTTGATCACAGCTCGTGGGCCACTGACTAATATCCCTGCACGATAACATTTGCAATAAAAGATCAACATTTTTTATCACTTCTCTGCACTTGCCTATGGTGACTGTGAAAGCATTGTGAATGATCCTACAATTTGTACATTGTCTTTATAAGCATATTGCAACACTGTATTGCCTTTCATACTTATGTGTACACTAAAGGCAGTTATAGAAAGCTTGCATACTTCTACATTTGCAAATACTGTACATGACACATCTTTCATAACTCCATTACAATATTTGCAAACCTGTTCCTATGCCTAGCATCAAACCTCAGTCTAGTAAGCCTAACACATTTTTGTAACATTTTATAAAAATTAGCTGCCTCTTGAGTCAGTAAGAAATAAACATGGCATTACTATCAAATCAATAAAATTATCTAATTTTTAAAGGGAGTTCCTTATGTCTTAATCAGGTGCCTCTTAGCAAGGGCTGGACAGTAAGGAGCCAGAGGTCAAGAAATCATGCAACATAAGTGGATGTACCAAAATCCTTCTGGACCTCAAATTCTTTAATCCCAGAGTTGTTATTAAAACTAAACTGTAATGGTACAAACTACCCCCAGGATTCATAAAACTTGCGCCATGTGCAGGCGTAGCGTAGGCGTTCTAATGCCAAATATGGCCGCTGAGCGATTCAGGTATGATCCAATTCCACATGCACTACCAGCATACGCCAGAGCTGCGCAGCTCTCGGCGCATGTATGCTAATCATTCCATGCACAGTAGTGCAGCATGCAAATGAAGGTACATAGAGATTCATGAAGTGGTGTAGGCATAGCGTAAGCATACAGAAATGTAAACCAAAAAAAACGATTTACATTTTTTCAAACAGAACATCAGAGCTATGAAAGCGGATCAAACTTACGTATTACAAAGTTAACATACGCCAATGGCTAAATATACAGCCAATGGCATAAAAAAACATGCACAACACATAAAAAATAACATTTAATGTCATGGCCACACTAACGCAAAGTACAACCGCGGGGTATGTGTGCGCAAATGGGAACACAAGGAAAATATATATAGATGTCCTAAAACTGAAATGTAACACAAATCATGATTTCACCATAACAGTCAATGGTATGCATGCTACATCACAACCAAGGCGCAAGGGTTGCTAAGGGTCTGTGACAGTGTTCGGCACGGTAACTATGAATTAGTAGTCAATGCCATGCAAATGAGGCAAGTAATACTGAATCGCAAATGCCTTGCCAGCATAAGTCTCTACCACATGGCATAGCAGTATAACATCAAGAAGTGGCCTGGAGGTATACATGACATCAGGAGAGGGGTGTGCCACCGTAGCTCTAAGCACATTGGAGCATTGCTAATCCAGGTTGCCCATTGCTAAGCAAAGCCACAGGATAGGGGTGTGGATGTAGCCATAGCTTTGCTTAACTGAGAGCACACAAGGTGACCGAAAGTGCATGTATACGCGGATGACAACGCACTCGAAACCTGGTAAATGGCTGCACACAGCGCACACCACAGCTGAAACAGGAAGGTTACGAGAAGACAATAAGGAAATGCCGCAGCAGGGTAATTGGAGTACAACTGAGTAATTAATACCTATTAACTCACAGTGGGCCATTGACGGTAGATAACAAGGCTGCTAGCAGCAATCTGCAGAACAGGAAAGGGGAGGTGCTGGATTGCAAAGAAAAGAGAACTATCACAGCAGAGCAAAGCAAACCTGCAGTAGATCGGCTATAGAAGAAAGTACAAAACAAGAAAGCAGGCTGCTGGATGCATGCCTGGCAATGGGAGGGGAATCAGTTTGAAAAATGAAGGCAAGGTCAAGAGGTGATCCACGGCAGCCAAGTGTAATTCAACACCAAAGGCCACACAATAGCAGTACCTGCGGTAAAACACATAAGTTAGATACCCTGCAGCTCGGATTGTACATACACACCCTATGACATCATCAGCTTCCAAAGCACAATAGTATAAAGTGTGAAGGCACCTCACACACACTCGTGTATTCCCAAACACTGCACCATCATTGTAAACAGATGGGGAACTTTTACAATGTACATGTTGGGAGCTGCCATAGCTTTGATTCATCAGCATGTGTTGGAGACTGAAGGTGGTGTGGAGGATGATGCTGACAACCATTTCAGGCACTGGAGGAGGAGAAGAGTGTTCAGACCAAGGGTAACCTACCAGGGGCTAGATGATCTGGAGATAGTAGAGCATTACAGGGTGGACAGGGACATCATACAGCAAATCATTGAGCTGTGCTAGCCATGCCTCAAAGCCAGAAACAAGAGAAGGGAACCCATCCCAGTGGACACGAAGGTATGTGTAAGCTTGAGAATACTAGCCACAGGTACCTTTCAAAGGCCAACTGGAGATATCATGGGACTCTCACAGGCATCAGCATCCAGGGTACTCCACCAGTTCCTGGATGCCATGGTACCACATGCCAATGAGCATATATACTTTCCCCGAACTCAGGAGGAGTTGGCCAGCAATATGCACCTCTTGCAACATGTGCCAGACTACCCGGAGGTGCTGGGTGCAATAGACTGCACACACATACACATCAAGTCACCACCCGGTGAGCATGGTAGGTGCTACATAAACTGCAAGGGATACCACTCCATCAACTGCCAGGTCGTGTGCAATGCCTAAGGCATTATCATGGATGTGTGTGCTGGCAGCTCTGGAAGCTACCATGACTCCCACATCTGGCATGCCTCCAGCTGTACCAGGTATTTGTCAGGGGGGACATCCCATATGGCCACCTTGTGGGGGATGCTGACTATGCACTGGAGCCGTGGATGATGACTCCCATCAGAAATGCACACACACCCATGCAAGAATGCCATAATGAGGCACACGCACAAACCAGAATCATCATAGAGTGTGTGTTTGGGATGCTGAAATCACAGTTCTTTTGCTTGGACATATCTGGTGGAGCCTTGCAGTACTCTTCAGGCACGTGTGCCCACATCTTTATAGTATGTGCCATGCTACATAATATGATCCTGTGGAAACAGCTGCAGCAGGGACATAATGGTGAAGGCTCTCACAGCCCACTGCAATTGCCAAGGGCACCACAGGCACAGAGGGATTCAGACCACAAACACCCTGTGCCAGTCCCAGTAGGCAGACAGAGGTGTGCCCAGTATGCCCATGCCTTTGCAAAGAGGGAACGTATAGCACATACACCGACAGTGTAGGCCCCTATGGACTGACACACTTCTCCACCTGCACACACAGTAAAAGGGATGGCACACACACACATGACCACCTGTAAATTGTCATGTATAGGTGGTCTACTGTGTGCATCCTACATAGGCAGCCCTTAACTATTGCACACCCAACTGCTATTGGCACAAGGTAAGTCAATACCTGAACAGTAAATTAAGCTAACAGCATGTGTTGATACTGTATGTATAGGTTCCTAGGTACATCGGTAGGTACATGCCTAACTGTCAGAAGCCATTCATAAGCCTAGCCAAAATGTGTCTGCTGTTGCCACCCCATTGATTAACTAACTGTCCCTCTGTGGAGCAGAGCCAATTGTGGGATCCCTGGGGTGTAACCACTGTTCCCCACCCACTCTGCAAGGATACCCTGGTGTGTTAATGAGGGGCTAGATATAATGTAATCAGGGATGTAGTTCCAAAGCATGGAGAGTACCCATGACAGGTATCTGTCACTCCAGCATTCTCCAGTTATGGTTGTAGCAAGGTGTAGCACATTACAGTGTGTGGCTCACTGTGACATGGATTCCCATAGCTGGAGCATATCCATTAAGCATCACTTGGACATACCATTAACAGATATCATCCATATGTACACCAACTGAGTTACACATTTGTTTGCAGTATGGAGGAACAGCCGTAGTACACTCTTCATACTAAACACCATAACACTTGTACATATCCCAGATGCCTCAGTGGTAAAGCCACTGACTGTGTCATTCATGGTCCCGGTTCCACGACCTGCAAAGGCTGTTATGTAATTCTGATGTCCCGAATAATGGATGTTGGATGCAGGTCATTAGAGCATGTTTAAGCACATGTTAGCAGGTTTTTGCGCCGGTAAGCGGTGTATAAACATAACTGTACAGATATGCGCAAAACAGGTCTAACCTTTGCTGAATATCGCTCAGATCACGGGCAAAGCTGGCCAGAACTGCTGAAATGTGCATTATTTACCCTTGTACTAATAGTGCCTGCTCTGAGAGATAAAACGACCACTGCCAGGAGTAGAACATGCAACCATGTACACAATCTGCACAATAACCTACCACTAAGCTACCTGAGATGTACAAACAGCAGGTGTGTATTGTGACAGGTTAAAACACAAAAGGGCAGAGTTCGGGAAATAGTATACACCACCATGTACCCAATGAAAGGTGTATTCTCTCTCTCTCTCTCTCTATATATATATATATATATATATATATATATATATATATATATATATATATATATATATGCCAATACCCTCGAGCCAAAGGGAACACCAATGGTAGTTTAACGCTCTTTATTTAAGACAAACGTTTTCGCCTCCGCTATGCAAAAGCTTCATCAGAAATAACACGATAAAAAATGTCAGCACAACTTTTAAGCAGTAAAAACATGATGTCATTTCCTTAGAAACGATGTTACCAAGTTGAATCATACAAGAAAGGGGTTCATTCCAAACGTACCATTTAAGGTACAAGATCTTAACTTTAAGAATGTATAGATTCTGAAAAAGGCATGACATTGCAAACAACATTATATATAAAAATCATAATAAACATTAAAATTGCATTAAAAATGCATTCAGCATAAGCATAAATTTAAAATAAACAGTATCATCTCTTGTAACTTTTATATCTAAGTATCGAGGAGATGTTACAAGACTCATTTAGACCAGGGTATGAGTAAGCGTCCACCCCAATTTGCCACTCTAATTCCCTGGTCTCCAAAAATAGGGACTGGGGTCCACCTCTAGGGCCCATAGTAACGTGTTCAATCCCCATAAATTCAAAACTGTGTCCTATGTTATTAAGGATATGTTTAGATAAAGCATTGTCAGTTTTTTTATTATTTATTGCATAACAGTGCTGATAAATGCGATCACTGAACTTGCGGTTGGTTTTCCCTATGTAAAAACAAGGGCAACAGACGCAAAAGGCAGCATAAACAATTGATTTTGTATTACAATTAATTTTTGAATGGATAGTGTATTTCCTATTCCTGATTGTGAATGAACTGCCCGATCTCAAATATTGACATCTTTTGCAAAAACCACAGGGACCATTACCAACCTGCCTAGTGAATGGCATAGAAGGAATAGTTCGTTGAAGTAGTTCCTTCAAATTTTTCCCTCTCCTATAAACTACAGAGGGGGATGGACCTAGTTTTTGAAGTAATGTAGGATTATTGTGAATAAAGTACCAGTTCTTTTTGATAATGGCCCAAATAGTACTAACTTCTTTACAGAAAGTTAACACAAAACTGGTCTGAAAGTCAGTTGGAGGTGGAATAGTAGTGGCATTTGTATTATCCACCAGTGAACGATCCAATGTGTCCGTACCTAGTTGGTGCCTTACAGTAGTTAGCTCATAAGTATTATTAAGTAGTAAAGGTTTATAAAAAACAATATCTGTTTTCATGGAGACCTCTTCTATGAGCTCATCAGTCATCAGGGATGGGTAACCCCTATTGGAAAACAAGTCCTTCAAAAAAGTACACTCAATTTCAAACGCTTCTAATGTGCTACACATACGCACGGCTCTTACCAATTGTCCCTTGACAATTGATCTTTTTTGTTTGGGCGGGTGGTTGCTAGAGTAGTGTAGGAAAGCATTACAGTAAGTAGGTTTCCTATGAATACAGGATGAAAAACAGTTATTAACAAAATCCTTCACCAGTTTGACATCTAAATAGTCAATTTCAGTTGTAGAAAATTGGTAAGTGAATTTTAAGAATGTGGAAGAACCATTCATAAGTTGTATCAGATCAACTACATCCCTTTCATTACCATCAATAAGGATGAACACGCCATCCAAAAAACGTGTGTAGTATTTTACCATATCCTTAAATTTAGGATTAGCCCTAAAAAATTCTTTCTCCCAATAAGCGACAACCAGGTTAGCCACACTGCCGCCACAGGGAGACCCCATGGCAATGCCCTGTTTTTGTAAATAATACTGGTTGTCAAAAAGGAAAAAATTGGAAGATAGAATAATCTCCAATAGTTGGGTAACAATGGATGTTTCTTCCTTAGTGGCTCCAAGGCTCACTAACATTAATTCGACCCATTCCACCGCTTCCAAATGCGGTATGGACGTGTATAAATCAACTACGTCGATTGTTAAAAGGTTAAAGGAAGGGTCGAAACCGATGTTGTTGATGGCTTCCAGGAAGGACCAAGAGTCCTTACATATTTCAGGGATACCTCTTAGATATTTTGAAAGGATCCCATCAATGACCCTTGAGGATGGATGTGTGATTGCACATCTACTATCAACCAAGGCCCGCAATGGTGGATTCACAAGATATTTATGTATTTTAGGGATACCAAACATCACGGGCACTTTGGGAGATGAGATGTTAATAAAGTTGAACATGTCAATATCAATCAAACCATCAATGATTAGGTCCCTAAAGTATCCACTAATTTTCTTGTAAGACCCCACCATCTCATTCAATGAAGAACATTCATATGCTTCTGAGTCTAATATAAAATGCATTCTCCTATTGTAATCACAGATATCGAAAATGACCAGACCCCCACCTTTATCAGGTTTCATGACCCTAACCGGCAACCCACTCAAGTGATTCAAAGCCATTTTTTGATCATAAGAAATGTTGCTCTGATAGTCAAAACATTTTGCACTATTTAGTAAGTGTCTAAGATCCAATTCACAAACATTTTCAAAAATGCTCAAGTTAGGGTGTAGTGGAGGGTTAAAAGTGCTAAGCAATTTGAACATTGGTCGCTCACTATGTACATCATTGTTAAACAACAGTTTTAAATTCAATTTACGTACATAACATTTAAAGTCGATCAATGTTCTAGCTAAACAAGGCTTATGATCTGGAACAAAGGAAAAACCTTTAGATAATAATTCGACCAGTTCTTGGTCAACACAGACATTTGAAAAGTTATAGACTTTGAAGTCACCTCTTTTATTTAATAAGATGGTGGGTTTATTCCGATCTACTAAAGGGTCTTCTACCCAGGCGTTAGGAGAAGTTGGTTGTTGTAATTCTACCTCTGTTGTGGTCTGTTGTTCCTTCCCCCTAAAAAAGGTCTCTGTTGAGTTTTGTTGTTAAAATTATTTTTATAATTCTGGCTGTTAGCCTTGATCCTACTGCTTCTCCTTAATCCCTGGTTCGAAGTACCAAGGTCACCATCACCCTGGTGGTGATTTTCCAAGTTTTCATCTGTAGGAGCCATGGAAGCCATATCAACATTACGGTTCATACCATCATTCTGATTAATGTTATGAAACTTATTCTTGTTAAGGTTAGGGTAAGCAATACCTTGCTGGTAAGCTTTCCTGTCCCTCACTAATTTTTTTGACTTATTGAATTTCAACTTTACAATGAGCGCATCTATACTAGAAAAGATGCGTTCGTAGTCATATTTATAATGCAGAAAATTTGCGTTAATCTTTATGGTGTTATCAAGTTCCTCAGTTTCTGTCAAGAGGTTCCTTATATGGTTATTGTAGTGCTTGATCATGAGTTCAAGCAACTCTGTCCCTTGGCGGTTAAATAAACACAACAAGTCATCAAAAAATATTGAATCCGAAAGTAAAGTAGTGGGGGAGAAGGAACTCCTTAAGCCTTTCGGTATAATTTTTTCAGCTAGGTCCATCCCCCTCTGTAGTTTATAGGAGAGGGAAAAATTTGAAGGAACTACTTCAACGAACTATTCCTTCTATGCCATTCACTAGGCAGGTTGGTAATGGTCCCTGTGGTTTTTGCAAAAGATGTAAATATTTGAGATCGGGCAGTTCGTTCACAATCAGGAATAGGAAATACACTATCCATTCAAAAATTAATTGTAACACGAAATCAATTGTTTATGCTGCCTTTTGCGTCTGTTGCCCTTGTTTTTACATAGGGAAAACCGACCGCAAGTTCAGTGATCGCATTTATCAGCACTGTTATGCAATAAATAATAAAAAAACTGACAATGCTTTATCTAAACATATCCTTAACAACATAGGACACAGTTTTGAATTTATGGGGATTGAACACGTTACTATGGGCCCTAGAGGTGGACCCCAGTCCCTATTTTTGGAGACCAGGGAATTAGAGTGGCAAATTGGGGTGGACGCTTACTCATACCCTGGTCTAAATGAGTCTTGTAACATCTCCTCGATACTTAGATATAAAAGTTACAAGAGATGATACTGTTTATTTTAAATTTATGCTTATGCTGAATGCATTTTTAATGCAATTTTAATGTTTATTATGATTTTTATATATAATGTTGTTTGCAATGTCATGCCTTTTTCGGAATCTATACATTCTTAAAGTTAAGATCTTGTACCTTAAATGGTACGTTTGGAATGAACCCCTTTCTTGTATGATTCAACTTGGTAACATCGTTTCTAAGGAAATGACATCATGTTTTTACTGCTTAAAAGTTGTGCTGACATTTTTTATCGTGTTATTTCTGATGAAGCTTTTGCATAGCGGAGGCAAAAACGTTTGTCTTAAATAAAGAGCGTTAAACTACCATTGGTGTTCCTTGGCTCGAGGGTATTGGCTTGTGTTTGTGGCAGTTTTCCTACTTGTTTTTCACCATAGATATATATATATATATATATATATATATATATATATATATATATATATATATATAAAATATATAGAGAGAAAGGGTGATAGAGAGATATATGTCGATATATATGGATATACATATATATGCAAATATATAGATAGGTTAACAACTTCTACGCAACCATGAAGGTACATATAAATAGGATACTACCAAATACCGAATGCTTTACATACCGACATGTGTAATCATGAGGCTTAAAGACCGAAAGACCACAGTACCGGAACACCAGAACCGCGAGTACTATTATCACAATGTTAAGGGACATTTAGTTAGTGCTTCTGGTGCTGTGGTTCAGGTAGGTACTGTGTGTAAGTGTGTTTCTGATTGCTGTAGTGTGTGTAAGTGTGTGTTCTGAGTGTGGTGTGTGTTTCCGGGGGACTGTAATGTGTGTGTGTGGGTTTGCTTCATGTGTCTGTTTGCGCTATCTCAGAGGTAGATTATTAAAGTAGGTGTGGTGTGGGGGGTGTATGGGAGCATCGCCACCTGGCCATATGTAGTTTAGGATGGTTTGTTTGGATATGATGGGTAGCAGTGTGTCTGTGTGTGTGTGTGTTCTGTGTTTGTGTCAATTCCGGGAGTTTGACTGTCGTGAGTTTGAGTGTTCAGTATTGTGGGGTTTGGGAGTCTGGGAACGGTAATGTGGTCGTTGGAAGTGTGTGCTTTCCTGAATCCGTGGGTATGCTGTATACAGCGGTTGAAGTCTTCAAATATGTGCATAACATGGACCATAGCAATCACACATTCCGCCACAACTGAACATTATGAACAAAGGATATGGAGAGTATATATGTCTATACACTATTACAAATATGTGCTATGGACATGAGCCAAAGATAGAGTTACCACCTGTCCCACCTTGCGAGGGGCAGTCCCTCTATGTGTGGTAGTGTCCTGACCAAAATGAGTACAAATACTAATGTCCTACAATCTCGAGACATTTAGTATGTTCCATATTTAATGTAATTGTTGCATAAAATGGTTATCTGTATCTAAAATACCTACATGTAACAAGAAACAGGATAAGCAAGTAAACCGCTACAAGAACATAGGCTTTTATATAGGCATATATGTAAAGTTCTATACTTTGTACTGACCGTGGGTATGTGTCAGCCTCTAAAATCCAATGTGTGTCCTGCAAATGTCCCACTATGGCCATTTGAAAAAGTGGCAACCCAAGCCAAAGAGGTTCAGTCACCAACACAACTCCAATGAGTCCAAATATCTGTGACAGAAATACACGAGACAGTTTTCATGTAGCAACATTTCATTACATACCGATGTATTTCCAAAGGGATTGAAGGACTAACATCACCTGCATGCTATACAGGAACCAATTAACAATGGCTTAATGAATCAGCCTGCAATTACCATAGTATTAGTCTACTAAAGGATAGGTCTTCAAATAGGGAAGGAGCCCTCACACACATATCGAATATGTATAAATGCAGTTCCTACACACCTGCATCTGCTATGTACACCCACCTACATCTCCCCCACACCTGATACAATTGCAATACAGACTGTAAGAACATCACAAACATCCACTCACTCTATGACATCTGCAGAAGCCTTAACATACCTTGTCAGAGACACACTATAATGGCCCTATGTGAAATTGTTGCTGTTGTACAATGGAACAGATGCCGATGTTACAGGGTTTGGTTGCAATAATCCCGTATCAGATGGCTGTGCGTACACCAGGAAATGTTACCAATTACTGATTAACAGCACAGTATGATACACATGTACAGTATACCAAAGATGTCAGGTGAGCACAGTTCAAAACACCTAACATTCTATGCATAGCCACACAGCCTTGAGCTGCCCAAACATACTTGCCACACCTAAACATTTGCAGCTGTATCAGGTACAAACCCTGCAGAAGTAGCAATGTTCAGAAATATAACAGATAGACTCACATGTAGAACTACATCCTCTAGCCGTTACACACAATCCATGGGGGCCATGAAGTTAATATCTTTCTGTGTGTCTCCATATAGCTGTTGTAATTCATCACAAACAACACATCCAGGCCATCTTCCTCGAAGGTAGAGCAAAGGGACAATGCCCAAGTGGAGTATTCAGTTATACCCCACTGTTGCCATGTCATTGGCTAATGGAGTAGCTGCACAGCTGATGTGCATGTAATCATCTACTCCGGAACATCAATTGGTGGTAGGATACCACGTTACTGATATCTAAGTATAAAAGGATGGCTTGTCATACATTCAAACCATATGTACATACCAGAAAAATGTTACAACGAGGATTGCAACAAAAAAACAAATAGGATTAATATTACCATCAACTCGGGATACTAATAAGATATGTAGAACACTCAGTATGTCAGTGTATGTAGTACCTGTTCTGCAATAATTAAAGTGTACGCAATGCATATAGTGGGAAAAGGTATTATGTAGTGATGTATTGTTGAGCATAGTAACGCTCGTAGAAATTGTGTGTACTGCTGTAGGCCACAAGGTAAACACCTCATACACCACAAGGGATGCTATATAAGGACTTTGAACACAACAATTCCACTCCAGCCACTGTCAGAGGCAGGGTTGGTCCAACAAGTACGTGCCATAACAGGGGATAGTATATGTTGATATACTTTAACAGTAGGCATATGTATGGGCGTATAACTGAGAATAACATGTCTAAGGTATTCCTGCTGTGCAATTATGATTTGCATTGTGGGATACTGTGGCAAAAATGTGAAATGTACAGTATTGTAGGTAGATATGTCTAACATTTTATATAGCATTACTTTTATGTTATGCAAACATCAGGTATGTCTATTGGCATTGACAATACACAATAACAGGATACATATGACTTGTAGTCACCAGACAGTGTATCAGCATAATAGCTAATTGAAATGGAAGAGCTAGTCAATTACCCATGCACAAAGGACATGTAATAGCTTCATAGGTTCATAGTTAGGTACTATGCTGTCTGGCCAAGGCCATTCGTAAGCCTAGCTACAGTGTTTAGACTTGCGGCACCTCCCTAGATTAGTGTCCTATGCATGCGAACAGCACAGCCATTCGTTTCCTGCACCTCTGTACAACAGAGCCACTGCAGTGATCCCTGGTATTCATGTCTGTCTCCCATCCACCCATCGAGGTATCTCTTGAAGAGTGCTAGTGATGGTCCCTGCCTGATTTACATAGGGATCATGTTCCAAAGCATGGTGAGTGTTCGGGTCAGGAATGTATCCCTCCAGCACATCCTAGTCATCGTTGCTTTTAGGTACATATCCCAGAGCATGTGGCTCTCATGTGCTTTTGCTTATGTGGATCATATCCATCAATACTGTTTTGGACATGGGCCTTGTATATTCAGCAGAGATCACCTCTGAGTGTGTGGTATGCAAACTAGTACAGTTGGGGTTTCTGTAGTTGGGCTACATACGTCATCCTTCGGAGGTCAGTATTCCTCTTGGTGTGGTAATGTTGTGGTATTTCAAGCCGTTGCTGTTGTCTCATAAGGTACATCCAAAATGGGGTGTTGTACCCTTCAATGTGTTTCATAAGTCATGAGTAGAGAGGCACAATGGCTGCCTTTGTTCTGGCTACAAACCTATTAGAGATTAGGGGGGGGCCACGTAGAAGGATATCCACACCACCTTGGCAATATGGTTATCAAAGGAATGAATGTTATCTACTTAGGTTCTAAGATCCCTTATAACGTCTTATGTATGTAGGGGACTACCACTTATGTGATAGTCCACGGGTGATTGGTGTAATCCAAAGGGAATGTCTATGCACCTTGTGGAATGTAGCTTGAGGCCATGTTATTGACACCAGGTATTCGTCCCAGTGACACCCTTATGGAGGGTGTCTGTATCAGCTGGGGAATCAGTCATGGCCCCTAGTTTGCAGTTGTCTGCAAACCTTTTCAGGGTAAGTCCTCCTGTGCTAGCCTGTACCACAGAGAAGCATGTAGCAAACATGAGGGGCCCTATGACTGAGCCCTGGGGGACGCCAATTGTAACTGATTTACAGTAGGACCTAGGGTATGCTACCCTCACTGTGTGGGTTCTGTCCGTGAGCCACTTTGCATAACATCTTGTGACGTAGGGGTTAATGTGCAGGTGGATGTGTATGTTGACAATACCAGAATGGGGAACGGTGTTGAAAGCCTTTAAGAGGTCAAGGTAGGCTGTGTGGACCTCCTTACCCTCATCTACTGCCATTGTAACTATCTCAAAGAACTCCACCAGGTTTAGGAGGCATGGTCTGGCCCTAACAAATCCAAACTGGGTGGGATCAAAGGTTTGGAGGCCACCGATGTCTCTGTGAATGAGATCCATGATGATGTGCTCCATAGCCTTGCAGAACAGTTTAGTCAGGCGTATAGGGCAATAGTTCCCCTGGTACATTGTGGCGCCACCTTTGTGGAGTGTGATAACTGTTGCTGTGCACCATTCAGGGGCCACAATGCCTGATGCAAGGCTATTAGTGAATATGGTGTCCAAGTGGGGAGCCATTTCATTCTGAAGTTCGTGGAAATCGCAGCCTGGGATGTTGTAAGGTCACATGGATGCTGTGTTCCTGGTTTTAGAGAGTGCAGCTTTGAACTGAGTAATTGTGATCACAGGGACTCTGCATCATTCCTGTATATATATGGGCCCTTTAGGGTGTGAGAGGGGTGTAAATTTAGCATTGAACCTATCTGCCAGCATGTTGCCAATATCAGTCAGTTCTGTAATGTTCGTGCCTTACTGCTGTATGTCAGAGCAGATGTGGGTATCGCCATCGAGAGTAGTGACATACCTCTAGAACGCTTTGTGGTAGTCTTTGGAATTAGTTGCGGTTATGTTTATGTAGCTAGCTTGGAGGATGTGATAAGGGATCTCAGATTCTTACTGAGGCTGACCAGGGAGCTCCCCCACTCATGGGATTGTACTCTACTTTGCAACAGTCTCCTCCTTCTGTTGTACATTATGTCCATGGCAGTGGACCACCAGAGTGGCCTCAGTTTTCTGGTGGGTACCGTCATTGTTCTGTTTGGGATAGCATGATCCATGCAGTCGTGTAAATGCTAATTAAGTGCAATTGTGTATGATTCAGCAGTTGTAACTGCATTGTCCATCTGCACGGGTGTCATGACATTTACTACTGCTGTCATAAGAAGCCTGAAGTTGGCTTTGTAGAAATATTGTACTGTGTTTTCCGTAAAGGGTGTGGTGCCAGGATGTGGATAACAAGGGTGATTAGCGTACGTTTGGATCTGACCAACGAGGAGATAACCCCAGGTGTGGAACACAAGTCACACATGTTGGTAATGACCAGGTCTAGGATATTGTTGGCCCTGGTGGTGGTGTGGATAGGTTGATCCAGGCGATTGGAGGTTATGAATCCCAGAAAGTGTTGGCCTAATGTTTCGGTACATGAGTAGGTATCCCAGTTAATGGTGGGGTAGTGTCAGTCGTACATCAGTAGTGTGTCTGTTTGAACCCTACTTTCTAGTACACCAAGAAGTGAGGACCATTAACCATGGGGTATGGTGGGAGATCTGTAGCAAGCTACAATTTGTATAGCAGTTATGGCCAGAGTTAGTTGCACTTGGATAACCTCTGATGCATTGTGCCACCAACTAGCCTGGAGGTGTGGATATCCTTAGGAAATATGGACACACCTCCGCCGTGGGTGTTCCGGTCCTGATTACATGACTGAAAGGTGAGGCATGAGTAATAGCCTGGTAGTGGAGGGGTGCTCTCAGGACCCTAGAAGTAGGTCCCAGTCACTGCACAGATATTGAAGTGGTCCATTACAAGGAGTGTCTTGGGTGAGTGCATTTGGGATGAAGACATCAAGCATTGAGTAGCATTACCCTCAGGTT
Organism: Protopterus annectens; assembly: GCF_019279795.1. NCBI lineage: Eukaryota > Metazoa > Chordata > Ceratodontiformes > Protopteridae > Protopterus > Protopterus annectens. The sequence continues at coordinate 820,750,444 of NC_056737.1, read as the reverse complement.
TTTCTTGCCTGTTCCTGTGATGGTGGTGAATATGTTATTTGAACTGTGCCTAAAACAGGCACTATTGGAGCAGCAAGAGCCTTAGCCATTATCTGGAATCCCAGGGCTGACAGGTGCAGGCCATCTCTGCCAAAGCATCGTGTTCTGTCGACCATGTAAGTCAAAGCAGACAGATACTGGATACCTTTGGAATGACACCAGAAGCATAGCCAATTGTTGAAGTAAATCATTTTATCCTTGTACTGCGTTATCAGTCTGGACGTTGGCAGAATGCTACTCAGGGCTAGGGCAATACCTGCCTGGGCTACAAGATTGGAGAGCTATTCCATGTCTCTTTACATGTAGTCCAGGAAGGTACATCTCAGGCATTCACACTAACATGGAGAATGTCACAGTCATATTGTACCTGTTGAGGAGTGACCTAAGTGCATAGGTTATGTAGCGGATCCTGTTACCCGACAGGCAGCTGACAGTAACTATCTCCTTGTGTAGCCTGGTGAGTGGGACATCAGTGTAACCGCCTATAGAGTCACCTGTGACTAGTCCGTTGGGTACGTTATATTGTCCTATTGGCTATGGTTGATGGGCACACTGAGTCTGTGGGCTATAAGTAATTGGTGTTATGTTGGGGGATGGGGGCTGCCTGCATTTCTGCTTTGGAGTTCTCTGTTGCCTAGACAGAGTAGTATTGAGAGACTCTGCAAATGTTGTAGTCTTACTATGTGTGGACAGTGGTGGTGGAGATCTAGTGAGACTATGTGATGAGTGTGGTGTGGTGCAAACGTTTAACATCCCCACATGATTGTCAGGTTCAGTCTGGGTTGGAAAGAGCTTAACCTCCAGCATGGCTAGATATGTGCATCTCCCACAGGTTGTAGTGTTGTATGTTAGGAGGGGCGTATTGACTGTGTACACGAGACAATTTCTATATTGCCTCATGAGGCCCATATTCATCATATAGACAGGCAATAACACTGGGAATTGACACTTGGACATGCCTGAATATTTAACTATTTCCCACTAGATATGTGAGGAAAGTGTGTACAAGAGCTGTTTTACTCTAAGCAAGCGGGAAATGTAAGTACAGTGTTTACCTGTAGGCAATGAGGAGAATTGAGTGCTCTAGTAATTAATAGCTCATGTAGTGCTTACATGTTCTGAAAAAAGTGCTGAGCATGAATAAGCAATACAGATAGGGTGCTGGATAACATAAACACACTGCCCCCCCCCAACAGGTACACAATCACATATCCATGTACACTACAGAGCCCCTGTAACCATAACTATGATGGTACAAGGTGCACTCAGGCTGCATGGGACATGTCCACATCCCTGGTTGTATCATACACATATGGCAAAACAGTTTGCTCTACACATACACATCATGTAAAACATAGTCTGTGAAATCACTGAATGGTGCACACCAACAGTTATCACAACCCACAAAGTGGAGACACCACTCATAATGGAAGGCACTGCACTACTGCCCTGCTGAGTCTGGTCTGAAAGTCTATGAACCTTAATCAACATATATGTTGTTAGCGGTACAGATGTAGATGACAGTATGGATGATTTCACACTGCATATCATACCTGTGACAGGTCATAGGACATCATCACCCATACTGTGTTCTACCTACACTCAGTATACTAGAAGTACATTTGTATGTCACAGGAGTGTTCTGCTAGTGGACTGTTGATAGAATCAACACTACAAAAGGTGTCTGAGTAATATGTGCATATCACACCACTGCCAGCTGCAGTAAAACAGGGTTAATTCATTGTACTCCCCCTCATTGTAGCCCATACCACACAGACAAATGGGAGGCATCTGCTTATGTAAGTATGTGAATGGTTATGACCTAGGAGCAATAGCTGACTCAGTGTTGTGGGCAACATACAGAAGGGGCTTTGTGGGTGAGGTGTGTGACATATGTGCACAATCGGACAGCTGCATATTGAATTGTCACCGCTAGGTTAATAACCCTGTACCCATGAACTACCACCTAGGCAGTGGTCAACATAATTGACACTGTGTGTAAGGGATGCTGCTGTGCAGTTTACTTCCCTGAGCTAGTGATGTCACCAAGCCTATTAGGTAGTCATAAGAGGCAACCCTAGTCATGACAGGGTGCCATCCATGAACATGGAGATCATTGTACAGCCATACTCATCACTCAAGTGACCAATATCAGATCACATATCACCTTTAAGGGGTATTGGCCATGTTTGGATGGCTGACACCAGCCTTCAAAATCCTCATCTCCCCTATGTAGCATGAAGCCTACCCTGCATAAAGACATGTCCAACACTGTGATGTTGGACATGCTACACGTACATATCCTGATCTGAAATGCATACGTCATGGACATCCACCTTCCTAGTACAAGGATCGCCACATGCTGGACAGATCCTTGTGTCATACAAGTTACATACTCCTGCCATACTATGCAACCCTGTCCAGCAAAGCTGCACATTTCACCTCTGTCAGACATGGTGTGATGACTGCATGGTAGATGTATCATTAACCATGTGGATCAGTTATGTGGCACTGCTTCACCTGGCACTGGAAACACGGCTGTCAGCTACAGCTAAGTAACATTACAGCCTAGGCTCATACATGCCCCAGGGCATACAGACTACTAGATGACCTTGGCTGTACATGCTATAGTTGATAACCATCCCTGCAAATATTATCAGGCTAGCCAGTGTCCCATGTGTATCACATGTGCAACACAGGTGATACGTGGCAGGATGTTGAACTGCTGTACAGTGCCGTGTAGATGTATATGGCAAAACACATGCACGTAAAGGCTTCTATGTGCATGTCTCCATTGTCACAGTTCATGTCCGTTAAGGCAGTGTATGTGTTTATATGTGACATATACACAGCATCAAGGTTGACAGCAGTAATGTGGACACATCCAGGCATGTGCTGATAGGTAAGAACACCAGTACAGGCAAACAGACATGCCCACATCAAGACAGCAACCACATGGATTATGAGCAATGTAATCAGATGACACACATATATGGTGATAATATCCAGTCCCCATTGGGTGTCACATGTGTGTGATACAAACATGTCAGTGATGTCAGTGTCATGAAGATTTGCAAAGACAACTATTTATATGTAATAAATGTGATACACATGTATGTGCAGCTGTATCTCTGTGCATCTCTGAGATACTGTGACCTGTCTCCATCATTATGTCTTCCAGGTATGCCGCTAGCAAGGCTCCCAGCCTATACACGCTTGGAGGATGAGGCCCTTATACCTTACCTCCAAGACAACTATGATGTCCTGTTTAGCCATTGCCACAGGATGCAGAGGAGCGGGATGACCTGTGGCAGGAACTTTGCAGGAGGGTTAATGATGTGGGTGGCCATAACTGCACATACTAGCAGGTGTGCAGACACTGCATGGACCTGATCAGACGTGCAAAACAGCGTGCGAATGCAATCACCAGGAAACAAGGTGTAACAGGTGGTGGTCCAGCAACCCAGCCCCCACTCAGATGTACTAAGGAGCTACTGGTCAACCTGGGGACACCGTCAGAACAGCATCCACAAGCCTTAGCTGACATTGTGGAGGTGGGTGTCTCTCAACCACCGAGCCTGGAGTTGCCTGGTAAGTCACTACTGCACATATAACTATTATTTATTTATTTATTTTATTTTATTTTACATTTGTTGACCGGACTAGTCTGGCTGGATACATGTCCATTTTAAGTAGAGGCCCGGGGAGAAAAGCTCCAAGAAAGACATAAAAAAAGAAATATAAATGTCATAATAGATAAAATTAAAAAATACAAAAGTCATAATAGATCAAACTAAAAACTAGAGTTGTAATAAAAACATAATTATTATTTTTTTATTTTTTTATTTTTTTATATATTCAAATACAATATTAGTGGGGTTGTAGAGTGGGGTTGGCACACCCATATAACCTGAATACACTACTACACTGGCCTAATATTTATTTATTTATTTTTATTTTATTATATCCCATATAGTTGCATGTGTCACTGTACAATATGTAATCTAACATCATATTCAAGGCATGTACACACACATGCCACATACTATAGTATGCTACTCTGTGTATGCACACATATGCATACTCCATAGTATATCCTATTGTACTGGCGAATGTGATAACAAGCACATTGCACCCTGTAGCTGTCATACAGGTGTGGATAATGATCATACTGCTGTGTCGGGTCTATATTATAACATCGAATTTTATAATATCGAACCCGTAATGTCAAACGCTGCATACAGCAAAGGCGCAGGACATTGAATTATTTCCCAGGGAAAGAATTCGGTGGGCCGTTGCTGTGGCTTCGCTGTTTTCAGCGTTCAATATGTTGGAGCGTTACGGGTCAGGTTCAGGTAAGTGTGCGATTGTGTGTAGGTTAGGGTTAGGGGTTGGGTTAGGTGAGTTAGGGTTAGGGAGCAGGTCAGGTAAGTGTGTGGTTGTGTGGACGTTAGTGTTAGGGCACAGGTTCAGGTAAGTGTGCGATTGTGTGTAGGTTAGGGGCGGGTTAGGTGAGTTAAAGTTAGGGCATGGGTCAGGTAAGTGTGCAATTGTGTGTAGGTTAGGGGGAAGGTTAGGTGAATAAGGGTTAGGGTGCGGGTGAGGTGAGTGTGCTCTAGTGACGGACCTTAGGGTTAGGGTTGGGTTAAGGTAAGTGGATAGTTAGTACTGTATGTAAAGTTTAGTTTAGGTGTAGGATTTTAAGTGTATGTGTGTGGATGGCTGTTTTTTGTGTGCGTTTGTGCTGTGCGTATGTTTCTCGGAATAGCAAATTTTTTCTCTGGGAAAAAATTCGCTATTCTGACTGTTCGATGTCACACTTCTGTGTTTAGGGTTTGAAATAATAACATTCGATGTTAGAGAACTTCGATGTTATGATATAGACCCACTGTGTCACCCCCTATATTGGTACTTCTGGCATTCCGCTAAGACAGCAGGCCATTACAGGTGAGATAGTTATAAGTATCAGGCATGGTAATGCACAGATCTATTCGCCATGTGGCCAGTTAACACATGTACACATAATGTATGGTCCAGTCACAATATACAGGTCGCATCTGAAATCCATCACAATGGCTACCCATGTGCAATACTTACAAACTAAGTGAAACACCAACATGAATCCTCAGCAACTGTCATTGCTAGATGTGTGGACAGCTGTGCATACAACGGTGGAGGTGTTGTTCAGTGTAGGAACATGTACTACACATCAGAACTACAAATGTGGGGTACACAAACAGTACTACACAGTGAGCTGGAGTATGGGCAGCCCACAGGATTCACCATTGTGGATTATGCCCCTGCTATGAGTGCACACATTGTGATGTGCCATCTGACATGTCCATGATATGTAGTGGGCCGGCTGCAACATTGTCTCACTACCCCATAAAACATACCCCACATACCAAACATACAACCCTTTGTCTGCATAACCCTGTGGACAGTGGAGTATATGACATCTATGGGTGTATGTCATATGGGACAACACAGACATGTGAGATAGACAGCCATCACAACCGTTTGGCCAACACATGTTTACACATGGCAATGGAGGATGCCCAGAGACATGTAGCAACACACAGTAGATGTGATGTGTTTGTGTGTACACCCTGTTGTACATTGGTTATACATGGTCCAACTATAGCCTTTGTTGAATGGTTATATTGAAGATGTGGAACACTGGACATCCTACAGGCCTGTGCACAGCTTGTGGAGGCGTAAAATCATTTGATCACATAAGATGTGTTGAACATCATGACTGTGTCACAGCATGACAGTAGTCACCTGTGCAGCATCCACATACATACACAGACAACCACATCAAGCTGCAGATGCAGTACATTTCCCTTGCAGTTGTTAGACATCATTGTCAGCTGTGCACCTCGTGTGTATGGTACACAAATGTCATGTGGGACATGGTGTATTGACAAGTCTGCCATGTGATGACATGGTTGCCAGGCAGCTAAAATATGTTTGCAGATGTGCAGGGGTGTCATCCATATGGCCTTTAGTGACCTGTGTCACACATTCCACATCATGGTTTAGTGTGTATACACCTCAGCGATGTGGGTCACAATCCACAGTATATATGTATTGTGTATGCACACAGTCATGGCTATGCACTGTCTGTAATTCACACTGTATAGCAATAGAGACGCCTCATGATTCCATGCAATGGCACTGTGTCTGAACTTCACACTGTATAGCAATATAAACACCTCATAATACCCTGCAATAGTCATGCACATCTGCTAAATGTGCATTTTTATCTGCAGGGCAGACAGACAGCACTGCAATGTGACACCATTTCCCCACTGTATATGTGACAGAACACCATTGTGTTAAACATGTATGCATATCAATGCATACATCAGCAGATTACATGTCATACTACATGTTAATGTCAAGGTCATATGCCACACATCAGCCATGTGTACTGTTAACCTGTGCTGGTCCACATGGTGTAACTCAGGGATGCATGCTTACTACCATGATTGTGTGAAATGCATGGCTTCTGCTATGACACATGCATGCTGTTGTGTGCAACCCAGAAATGTATGATAACTACCACTATTATTGTCTGAGCTGCATGCCGTCTGCTGTATCACATGCATGTTGCATGCCTTCTGTCAAATCACATGCATGGTGTGTGTCTGTGTGTGTGTGTGTCTGTCTGTCTGTGTGTGTCTGTATCGTACTGTAGAGTCTTTGTTATAGTTATGTCCGCACATCCATACCTGATGTACATCTTACTGCACTGTCAGTATATCACCATATACAGTTCGCAATGATGGGGCTGCATTGCAACTGCATGTTGTAGTAAGACACACGTCACTTGCAAACATCAGCTACTGCACACACATGGTTGCTGAATGCACACCACTACATGTACATGTGTGTAGGTCCTACATTCCTGTTATTTAGCCATGTTTGTAGGCATTGCAATTGGTGGACATGTGTGATGACATACATGACACATGGACTGTTGTATGATATGATAGTTGTCATGGGTAACCAGTACAGAGGGAATGTTAACTCAGTCAACATTGATATCATACCTTATGTACTGTTAGCATTCAACAGCCATGGGCCTACCTTCCATGTGCAGGTGTGTAATTGCTGTAGCCACCTGTCTGCATGAAGGACAGCAACAGCTATGCTATGTACATATGTGTTGTGTGTGTGTGTGTGTGTGTGTGTGTGTGTGTGTGTGTGTGTGTGTGTGTGTGTGTGTGTGTGTGTGTGTGTGTGTGTGTGTGTGGCATGTACATATCCACGGCAGGTACATGTATGTCATATCCAAACATGAGGGTGTTTACTGGTGTACAGCAACAGTCATCTGTTACTGCTGTATATGACCCAGGGCCCCTGTTATGTGTACAGACAACCTGGTTACGAACAGTGGTATCATTGCATTGCATAACACATGATGCAACTGTGTCAGTACATGAGTAGTCTGCACAGTTGATGTAGAGCTAGGTACAGTCCACTGGTCATAGGTCACATGGTGTTGTACTAATATATGTTCTACCACATGTATGGATGTGTGGTGCTGGTCCAAGGACATGGTGATGTCAGAGGGCTACATCCTGGAATGCGGCTTTTGACACTGTGATCTGCACCTGATACATCTGTGATGCCTTTTGAGGGTGTACTGATAAGTACATGTGAGTGGCCTTCATGTACGTGGGGACACCACCACCTGGAGCGGTCCATACCGGTGTTATGGCCCACATGTCTGTATCTGAGGTATACAGTGATAGTGCTATTGTGCACAACTGAGCCTTCATCCAGGTGTTCCTCACTGCACAGATGTCAGTATTCCCCATTGTTGGATCTACATTGGGCAGCTGTGATTACGAATGCTACACATCTAACACTGTTTAGCATACACATACAATGCAGTTGTCCTCTAGGTGTCAGGGTGTTAACCTGGTCTCAGGACATTTGTCTATGAATGGCACTATATGGGCAAAGTAACCACTCCTGGCAGGACATCTCCATGGGTGGTAGTAGTGTGCCCGGTTTAGATTGATACATCTAATGTGACGGACAGCAGCAGACATTGTATAGAAGACCAGTGTCAGATATATGTAGTGCAGCATTCCTGATAACAATGACAACTATCAACACCGGAGTCCATTATAATGTGTTGTTCACATCTAACTGTAACAGAATGGCCATTATGCCCTTCCGTGTTTAGAATCAGAGTGCATACAAAACAGCCTTGTGCTACTAAGTGTGTGAGCATGCCCAGTATAACGGTGTGTAGATGGACACATAGTGCATTCCAAATGGCCATATGCTACTAAGTGTGTGAGCATGCCCAGTGACACCTTGTGTCAGTTATGTGCCTCTATGTGTATGGGCATGGCCATTGTAACCCTGTATAGCGATAGTAGTCGTCCAGTCAACAGATTGTCATACCCCACTTCAGGATGGATTCCTGCATTGAACACACAGGTTCACAGGTATGTACATCATAACTGACAGCATCCATGTCGATGTCCGCATTCCTAGAAGGTCATATTGATAGTCTTGAAAGGTGTAGTGTATGTGGTGCGGCTTGTATCTATGTAGTATTGTAATAGTGGTCCGTAGATAGGCAGTTGTCCTGATCACACCACTGGCGTGTGTTTGTCTCCGTCTGCCTGGGAACAGAAATATGCTTTTAGACTGCTCACACTCCATACAATCCCTATCGCCGTCTTTGCCAATACTGATGATGTCACCCACCTAGAAGTACACCTCTAGGAGTACTGTGTTCCAGTAATCTCAGTAGCGCGTTGTGTAACTGCATAATGCTGTAGTGTAATAAGGTAGTTAGGTCGGTGTTCTAATCCCAGCCATGCCAACAGTGCATGTGTGTCTCTGTCTGCCTGGGGACAGAATAATGCTTTTAGACTGCTCACACTCCATACAATGGCTGACATTGCCATTGCTGATGATGTCACCCACCTAGAAGTACACCTCTGGGAGTATTGTGCCCCAGTAATCTCGGTAGCGCATTCTGTAACTGCATAATGCTATAGTGTGATAAGGTAATTAGATCTGTGTTCTAATCCCAGCCATGCCAAGTGTGTGTGTGTGTGTGTGTGTGTGTATGTGTCTCCGTCTGCCTGGGGACAGAATAATGCTTTTAGACTGCTCACACTCCATGCAATCCCTATCGCCAACTTTTCCATTGCTGATGATGTCACCCTCCAAGAAGTGCACCTCTAGGAGAGTTGTGTCCCAGTAATCTCAGTAGTGCATTCTGTGACAGTGTAATGCTGTAGTGTGATAAAATAGACAGGTAGGTGTTCTAATCTAAGGCATGACAGGTGTGTGTGCTTGACAGTCATATCCTATGTGTTGATGTCTGTGAGTGGCTAGCTACTGGATGTGTTGAGGAGTGTGTCTTGTTGTTTTCCTATATAGTGGCCATAAATGTCACAATCGGCCAAGAGACTGGGTTGGCAAGACAGACACATACATTCGGCAATAGGTCTGGTGAGTAATGTCAGCAGCCCTAATCTTACCATTAGTACAGTCTGAACCCGTGTGATGCACATAACCACACTTGCCTTGATATTAACACCAGTACATAACTGCGTAATGCTGTAGTGTGATAAGGTAGTTAGGTCTGTGTTCTAATCTTAGCCATGCCAACTATGCATGTGTGTGTGTGTGTGTGTGTATGTGTGTATGTGTGTGTGCACGTGTGTGTATCCGTCTGCCTGGAGACAGAATAATGCTTTTAGACTGCTCACACTCCATACAATCCCTAATGCCGACTTTTCCATTGCTGATGATGTCACCCACCTAGAAGTAAACCTCTGGGAGTGTTGTGTACCAGTAATCTCATTAGCATGTTCTGTAACTGCCTAATGCTGTAGTGAGATAGAATAGACAGGTAGGTTTTCTATTCCAAATCAAGACAAGTGTGTGTGTTTGGCAGTTATATCCTATGTGTTGGTGTCTGTGAGTGGCTAGCTACTGGATGTGTTGAGGAGTGTGTTTTGTTGTTTTCCTATATAGTGGCCATAAATGTCACAATCAGCCAAGAGACTGGGTTGGCAAGACATGCACATACATTCGGCAATAGGTCTGGTCAGTAATGTCAGCAGCCCTAATCTTACCCTTAATACAGTCTGAACCCGTGTAAAGCACAGAAACGCACTTGCCTTGATATTAACACCAGTACATAATGCAGGAGGCGCATGTGGTTTCCTTTTCATTCTTGTCTAATGCTTTGGTGTCACGTGGTCTGCTGTTGAGATATATATTCTATATCTACGTATGTGTGGGTATATGTATATGTATGTACACACATATATATATATATATATATATATATATATATATATATATATATATATATATATATATATATATTGTTGTGTCTTTCGGCTTTTTCCTGTTAGAGTTCACCACAGTGGAACTCCGGCCCGCTAATGATTGGCAGTAGATTTTTACGTGCCGAGTTGCCGGCCCTGACGCTCAACCTTCAACGAAGGTACGCCCATTCACGCATGTCTCCACACAGAAGACGCTCTAGCTGAGAATCAAACAGGACAACGTCTTACTGTGAGGCAATGCTACCGCAGCACCATATGTATATATATATATATATATATATATATATATATATATATATATATATATATATATATAGATATAGATATATATATATATATATATATATATATATATATATATATATATATATACATATATATATATATATATATATATATATATATATATATATATATATATAGATGTATATGTGTGGACATTAGCACACATAAATCTACATGATGGAATACATGTCCTATACTGTTGAATGCCTGTGCTGAATGATCTGTACGTGATAACCTGAGATTCATGTATATTTGCCATGGCTTAGTGGTTAAGCACATCGTCTGTGGTGTGCAGGGTCCTGGGTTCGAGCCATGCAGAGACCGATTGCTTTGTTGCTGGGAAGAACAAGGGACATCGAATACGGTGATAGCAAGGTGCTTTTACCCAGTTGTGTGTGGATCTGTGCGACAGTAAGCAGTGGTTATTTCTAGGGAGGCTCAGTATGGGTCATGTAACTATGCATTAGAAGACAATACTATGCAAACGAGGTGGAAAATAGTGAATCCCGTTTATCCCAAGGGTGTGATGCAGATCCCAAGAGTGTATGTGTATAGATAGCTGGGTGCAGGACTCGAATATAGGTGAAAGCATGGGGGGGGGTGTCAGGCATACTGTACATACATTGGAGCCCTGTGTCTCGGGATTGCTCCTGGCTTAGCATGCCTAAGCTAGGGGTGTGTCTATACCTGCCTAATGCAATTTGGAGGGGCAACAGCAGTAGGAGAGTAGTCAAGGTGAACAAGCTGGGCAAACAGGTGATAATTATCACAATCAGCAGATTACAGGCGCAGCCCGGCCTAGAACACTACGATAAAGTGAGCAAGCACCATACCCTCGGGTTTTTCCACACTCTACACCACCGGTGTATACATGCTGGGAAATTTTACAAAACAATCCAACGAAATGAGAAGGGCTGCAGCAGGCAACATAGACCAACATGTGCAGGAGGCTGAGGGTGGTTAGGATTTGAATGCTGCCGAACAACCCTCAGTGAGGAGACAGAGAAGACTGTACAGACTGAGGGTAACCTACCAGGAGCGACATGAGCTGGAGATAGTGGAGGTTAATGGCGTGGACAGAGACCTCCTACAGCAGATTGTTGAGCTGTGCCGTCCACACCTGACACACCGAACAGGCCGAGGGAAACTCATCCCAGTGGATACCAAGGTATGTGTAGGCCTAGGTATACTAGCCACAGGTACCTCCCAAATCACAACTGGGGATATCATGAGGATCTCACAGGCATCTGCATCCAGAGTATTCCACCAGTTCCTGGATGCCATGTCACCACATGTCAGTGAGCACGTACATTTCCTCAACACACATGAGGTGTTGACCAGCAATATGTGTCTCTTCCACCAAATGGCAGACTACCCTGGGGTAGTGGGTGCTATAGCCTGCACGCATGTATGTATCAAAGCACCACCAGGTGAGCAGAGTAGGGCCTACATTAGCCACAGAGGCATCACTTCCATCAACTGCCAGGTCGTATCAGATGCACAGGGCATTATACTGAATGTGTGTGCTGGCTGCCCTGGAAGCTATGATGATTCTGATATATGGCATCTGACGCAGCTGTACCACAGCTTTGCCAATATGGACATCCCCTACGGTCACCAAGTGGGGGATGCTGGGTACCCACTGGAGCTGTGGCTGATGACACCCATCAGAAATGCACACACACCTGAACAACTGCGCCATAAAGAGGCACATGCACAGGCCAGACATAATAGAGTGTGTGTTTGGAATGCTCAAGTCACGGTTCCGGTGTCTGGACACATCTGGTGTAGCCTTGCAGTATTCACCAGCTGCATGCACCCAAATTGTTATGGTATGTACTATGCTACATAATATGATCCTGTGGAAACAGCTGCAGCAGGAACAGCATGGGGCAGGGCCACACAGCCCCCCACCATTGCCAAGGCCTGTACACACACAGAGTGATTCTGTGGAGGAACAACCTGAGCCGGACCCAGTAGGCAGAAGGAGGCATGCCCAGTATGACCTGGCCTTGACAAAGAGGCAATGCATAGCATATGCACTGACACAGTAGGTACCCAGGGAATATCACCCTCTCTGACTCGCACAGACAGCAAAAGGGATGCCAAACATGACACTACCTGTGCTCAGCCATGTATAGGAAGTGCACTGTGTGCATCCGACATAGGCAGCCCTCCAGCACCATACTCAGGTCTGGCACACCCTCAAGGTAAGTCAATCAACCTACCAATTGGCAGTTGTATTAGAATGTGTTGTTACTTGTAGCTATGGTATGGATGTGAGCATGCAAGGGAATTTGGTGGCCGAATGTTAAGGCAGCGGACAGTAGACATCCATAGTGGCACCATGACATCTGTAGCACATACCGGGGTCACCATAGTAGCCAGTAGTACACAAGGTGTCATAACCCACTGCGGGTAATGGGCTGAGCATCATGTGTGTCCATACAGCCCACACAAGTCTCAACCAGCTGGACAGGTGTAGACCAACACAGACAAATACTGTACTATGGCCTCTGAATATGCCCAATGGATGACCCCCCCAACAGACCCACACAGACAGACTACAGCAGGCCAGGCAATTGGATGTAGGTTGTGAAGGCTAGGACATCTGAAACTAATATCTTGGTAGTTAAAACTAAGATCTGGAGTACACTGGTATGCCTCTAGCCAGCACAATAGGTAGGTCTACACACTGAAATGGAGTACCTGACATACCAGTACAGTAGTAGCAAAAGTGTACAAGTGTCAGCTGTGCCCCCCTTCCAATGTACACATGTAACAGTCAGGTGCACCCCCCCCCGGTGCTGTGTAAGAATGTGGATACAGTCGGATGTCCCCCCACGCTGTGCAGAAATGTAACAACAGTCAATGCCACATGACCGATGAATACCCTGCAGAGACAGCATGCCACCTGTCAGTGTACAACGCAGAGGTCGGCACCACAGTACTGACTACCTAGACATGTAACACATGTGATACAGTTGACCATACTGGGCATGCTCAAACACATGAAGGTATGACGGCAATGTCAGTCGACAACATGTGGAATGGTCATACTGGGCATGCTCACACACGTAAACACAAGATGGCCAGGTCTGCAAACACCAGTGGTCTGGACATATCTGCCGGTACATTGCTAAACTTTTGGATGACTGTGCTGTATGGTATATGTGTGGTACTGTCTATTGTCTGTATATTTGCCATGGTGTATTGGTGATCACATTAGCTGTGTGCGCAGGGTGTTGCTACCAACAGTTGCAAAGGATGGTTATTTGTTTGCGGCCAGAACAAGCCCATTGGATACGGAGTGAGTAAGGCACATTGAAGTATTTGGGAGCGGTTGTGCATGGGTTTGCAGAGTGTTAAGCACTGCTGACCTCTGGTTACAGCTTCTTACACTTGTTTAGACTCCACATTTCTTTACCAGTGCAATAATCGCATACTGGTAGCCAAACACGCTTACACCTGCTCGCTCCCTCACTTGCACATGCAGCGACATTGGTGCTTGCATGTGTCACTCATGCTGGGTGGGCGCGATCCCTTGTGATGCCTATTACATCGGACTACATGACTACAGTATCGAGTATGGCTGACCATTAGGTGACGGCATGGCATTTGACTGTATGGAATCGGCAGCATGTCCAGTGGGATAATCATATTATATGCGTGTTCCTCATACAATCTGCTCCCATCTGGCTGATACATGGGAACTGATACTCTGCAATGCAGACAAGTAAATGTGTTTTGGGACCCACATCTGTCTGCTGGTTCATGCTACCACATACCTATTGTAGGTGTGTCTCCTTTTAAATTGGCCGAGGTGTGACTTTAGGATTAATACCTGTCCCGCTTTGCGTGGGACAGTCCCTCCTTAGGCGTATGTGTCATGCGAAAATAATCAAGACATAGCAAATGTCCTGAGTACAGAACAATATTATATTCTACGTTTCTCTAATAGTTGCGTGTAACAGTTATTGTATATATGACACTTCTATATGTTATGTGAAGTAGCATAAGCAACTGTACTGCTACTAGACTAAGCTTTTATTTGTGCTAATACATATAGTTCTGTACTATGCACGGCTGTAGGTATGTTCTGACCTGGTACATCTGACATTTCTATGGAGCAGGTCCCACTTTGGCCATTTGGAAAGGTGGCAGCCCTATAGGACCTATATGTAGAGATGTCAGATTTGGCAAGGCAACACATACCCACAGCCAGTAGAAAATAGACTACTTCACCGGTTTGCATAAGTAAAGGTTATTCTTGTAGCATTATAGTTGCTAATACTGTTTCCTATAACATCTAGGTGTTTCAGATACAACATAATCGTTTTATGCAACCACTACAGACAATATACAGATTCTTTGCCCTAAATCACAGGCCATGTGCCATAATAACATTTATTTTGCAGGACACAACTGCCCAAAGGGGAGTGTCCCTCGCAAAGGTGAACAGGTGGTAACCCCAACCTATTATGCTATCATCTACCTAAGGTAGTCATTGGAATATGCGCTTTCCGTCACTAGCAGACCTCACATAAGAATGGGGGAGAATGAACACTGAATCAGGGACACTGCATAACACCCTCAGGGACACATTTAGATGATTGGTACTATTAACCTGACACATTGACAGTCCCAGAGCATATGTATTCATACACATCTGTCGAGGTACATGCTGTTTATGACTCATACATGTTTTCATTAGTCATTACATGTATTCCGCCACCTGTCCACCTAATATCACTAGTTCTGGAAGCGTTTAGTTGGAACTGTGTTAGATTCTGATTCGTAATCACGGACGTCCATGATAATCGGGTACAGTTCACTGATATAGTCCCTATGTGTTCCTCAGATGGTTTACGGACTATCCAGTAGATGTGCTTTTAAGGTATGGAAGGTATGGGTGTCTGCTATACCCACATAGGAATATTAATTACTTCCACGGGGTGTGCTTAATGCATCTCTGCCAATCAACACCTGCACACTTAGACCCATTATTGCATACCCATGATTCCCCTACCTGACACCCCTCTACAGCACTCATCCTTACTGTGAGCGCAGCTGGGGTATGAACACACCCCTACACACCCCTCTCTCCCCATGTCGGGACACATGTCATACGTTTTGTCAACCCATGTGTTATCAGACTTGCACAACCTACTGTTCCATGTACAGCTACATCCTAGTCGCGTCAATCATCACAGGTTTGCCTAGAAGGCG
Organism: Protopterus annectens; assembly: GCF_019279795.1. NCBI lineage: Eukaryota > Metazoa > Chordata > Ceratodontiformes > Protopteridae > Protopterus > Protopterus annectens. The sequence goes on along the minus strand of NC_056737.1, from coordinate 820,734,551 downwards.
AATTTTTGGTGTCCCACAAGGGACCCTGTGATCCATGTTTAAAGTGTAGACCTTGCAGATCTCTCCCACTGGTAGTTTCCTGCCGGTGGTCGGGAAAGCAGCGGTGTATTTACCTTTATTGCATGTCTGTATGTCTCTCCGGCCTAGCTGGGGGTATGTGGGAGGCAGAGGTGTGTTTATTGGACCTCCCACTAACATATGCCCAATCAGAACATATGTTACCCATAATTGCTGTAACGTAACCTAGTATGTACATGTGTATATTTACAGTAACATATATAGATATATCTGTATATATATATATATATATATATATATATATATATATATATATATATACATATATATATATATATATATATATATATATATATATATATATATATATATATATATATATATATATATATATATATATATATATATATATATATATATATATATATATATATATATATATATGTTATATATATATATATATATATATATATATATATATATATATATATATAGATATATAGCTATGAATATATATACATCTGTGTATCCATTGACCAATACATTTCCCGCCCATACGTACTTACACATGCGCATTGGGTTTTATATCTGCTTCACCAGCATACTATTGCCTTAGTCATTATGACACCGACACTTCACTCCGGTTAGCTTGTAATCGGTATTTAGCACGTTATACAGCAGACAGATGTCGCAATATGTTCATGTACGGATTATCGATGGTAATTGGGATGTGATACAGTGTCATTTGACCTGTTCCTCATCTGCACAGCCTATTATTCCAGCTACTGTCTTTGTTTGTCTGTGCACATTCATATTATTTATGTCAATAAATGGAGTGCATGTGTTACAGAGAATGTACTTCAACATATTGTTGTCTGCATGTGCGTATGCATATATACTTATTACGTGCTAGCTGACCTACACAGGACAGTCCATTGGAACCGGCCCAACTAACCCTGGCACTCCTGCATCCATAATCGCATACCTATAGTTCCTTCACCCCACCCGTGTTGAGTTTCCACACGTAACAGCCATTATCCACTTGATATCGCAGTCATGACACACCTTTACACATTTCCCTCTCCAGAGCATTTGGGGCCTTACAGACATTTTGTACTACCTCGTGTATTCACAGGGTCTCCCATCATTTATATTTGCACATACGTGCCTTCCCTGGTGTTATGGATTATGGCCATTTGCAGTTTACAAGTGTAGGTGGTCCCAACATGGGCTACATTCCATCTGTGTGTAATGTAGACATAGCAGTTCAACGATGTTATGCCCACTGGTAGAACCCTGTCTGTGGTGTGAATAGCGGTGCTCTGCTCACTCTTGGGCAGCTTTATCTGACATATGCTGCAAGCACTATATAATACCTTAGTTGCTCTCGATTCCCTTCACAACCCTTGTGTATGCTTTATTCTTACGGCGTTCATTCTTCATATATATATATATATATATATATATATATATATATATATATATATATATATGTGTGTGTGTGTGTGTATGTATATATATATATATATATATATATATATATATATACAAATTACATCTGTACATTAAAACATACATTTCCTATGCTGGGACCTGCTTACACCCGTGCAGGCGCACTCACCTATGCTTACTGCGAGTTACATATGTTTACTGCCACTTATTTGTGCTTATGTGTGCCTTATTCATTATGACAGTACCACTTTGATTGAAGGAATCCGGTTAATGGCCCCATGCGAAACACACATTCACCTTTACATGTTTAAATGTTGGCTTTACAGCACAGCGACATTCATTCCACAAGGAAAATGATATGTACTATAGTCGAACTTGAACCGGGAATGCCTTTACGTTAGGTGGATGCTCTAACCACTACACTATTGGTGTTCTGCTTCATTTATATGTATACCCATGGTTCATAGTTACCCGAACACAAGCCTCAACACTTCACTTACACAGCAGGCATCCATTCTCCTTTTGGGAAAACCGCAGTACTACACATGCGCCATTCCCTATTCCCTACTGCTCTGGACCCATGCTGCATGTTTACTCACTCCGAGGATATTCAGAACTCCAAAGCTTATAGTCCTGGCACATACGTGTGTTTGATTGTCAGGGTGTTCATGTGGTCATCCAGGTTTAGGCTTGTCCGACTGGAGACCAGGACAGCCCTGTACCCGTTTGAAAGTCAGAATTAGCATGTGGACAGAGTTAGTCCCAATGTTACCATTCTACCTGTGTTTACAGACGCAGGGGTTTGCCCACCTTTGACCAGCTTGATATGGCGGCACTACATAATATGGGGTGGGGGGTGTTCCACTGGTGTTTCTCTTCACATTCGTTATGACTGCTTTATTGTGACCATGTTCATTTATATATATATATATATATATATATATATATATATATATATATATATATATATATATATTTATATCTGTACATACACATACATATACACCTTTATTTATTTTATTTATTTATTTATTTGCTGTTGGTTAACCAGGATGGTCCATTGGGCCAAGTGAACCAATTTTCAATGGAGTCCTGGGGAGAAAAGCTGCAACAAGAATACATGTTACAGAGATATACATTACATAGTATACAACTCAAAGCAAGGTAAAGTTTACAAACAGTAGAATTATCCACGAAAATAATGATAGAGTGTAGTTATATACATTTTTTTTTTTTACCTATATACCTATTTACATTTCCCATACTGTTGAATGTCCACCGTGCATCCCTGCTGGCTTTACTTCCCTATATCTGATGGACATTATTCTGGGCATCACATAAAATTAGCGGCCCTTGCATGGCTTGGACCCAGAAACAGACACACCTTAGTCACCGGTTTGACCAGTACACCATCCGTGGTACATTCCGCATGGATGGTAGCTAGGATATATGACTTCACTACAGGTATTCAACAGTACTGGCAACAAATGTGACAGTTGGTTGGTGTACATATGTGTACGGACCTCTCAACCACTCAGGGACTAATTTCAACAGTAACAGGGACAAGGCAAGGACAAATCAGGGACAATCACGGACACTTTTATAATATTAGTACTATTAACTTGAAACATTGACAGATTCAGAGCATATGTATTAATTCTTATTTTCAGAAGTAAAAGACGTCTATTACTCTTAATTATTGTCATTATTCATTCAGTGTAATTCAACACCTTTCCTCTAATGGTCACTTGTTTTAGGGGGGATTAAGAGACTGGCCAGTTATTGTGCAAATGCTCTAACCATTGGTAGGGTTGCCACATTTTCATATGGCCAGGATGGAATATATTTGAGACACACCAGATTTTTCAGGCCAACACATACCCACGGTCAGTACAGGGTTTAGAAATTTACTTATTTTCCTAGATGAGAGCTTATTCTTGTAGTAGTTTAGTTGCTTATTCTGTTTCTTGTAAGATTTACGTATTTTACATACAGAAATAACTGTTTTAGGCAACTGTTACATGAAATATGGTACATAACTATTTCCTACAATCACAGGACATTTGCCATTGTATTATTATTGGTCAGGACATACCTACCCAAACAGGGACTGTCCCTCACAAAGTGTGATAGGAGGTACCCTGCTTATGTCAGCGCCTTAATCACTCTATATCCAACTGCCACTATGCGAATGTGTAAAGTATATATTCTCGATAATTCATGTGGGGAGCCATGCATCACGGTCAGGTGTTTAATCCCGGGTAGTAGGTTCTGCATGACCAGCTGGAGGCTGAGCAGTCTCGTGAACCACTACTGCAAATACAACTTGTGTCCAGATGTCTACAGGACGGGACATCGTGTTGTGACACCAAGTCTGATGTTTACACAGGATACTTATCCCATGAGGGATATCCAAAAATTGAACAAGACAATAAGCTTCGATATTTTTGGATTTACGAAAACGTGATAGGGTTTTACAATCAAGAGATACATAGTTTGCAATCCTGACACTGCCTAGGGTGAGACTGCCTACTAGATATGAGTAGTGGTCACTATGTGCAGATATGGCTGCGCCAAGCTAGCAGCCCAAGTATGGCTGGATTTGGTGGACGTTCAGGAATGGGTCGGGGGTTGTGTGCTGTAGAGGGGATGATGGGTATTCAATTATGCATCCAGGTGTGTTGTAGTTGGATGGATCAGTTCAGTCCAGACCATTATGTGGGTATGTGCCAGTGACGTTTCTGTACATGTGTATTGCACATTTTAATATTCATTTGTTTGTGGGATGGTGTTCTACAGTATGGCCTGTCAGGTTGTATTGCGGATGTATATGTTTGTTCTTTGTGTTTCTTTCTGATTCACCCACTGCTGCCTCATACACCTCCAGTTCACCTATTGTGCATCCAACACAGTCTCCCCTTTGGGAATTATTACATTACCCGTCCCCTCAACACCCATATTCCACACACTCCATCCATCCCTTCTCTGGTTGATGGCCCATGGCACGGTCAAGGGAACACATTGCATACGCTACATATCTCTGATACATGTATGGTTGTGAGGACTACCCTAGCATTTTTCACCTTCCACATGCTGTACATCAAGCACATAGGTACACGCAAATACTTATCTTTCATGACATGGTAGGTAGACCCGGGTAATACCCGTTCATCTTTGGCCCATCCTGACAAGGACACCTTTGGGCGAATGCTCTGACCAGAATGCTATGGTCAGGATGGGATATATTTGGGACACACATCAGATTTTACAGGCCAACACATACCCATGGTCAGTACAACGGATAGTACTTTTGTTTTATGCCTAAATGTAAGCTTATTGTTGTAGCAGTTTAGCTGCTTCTTCTGTTTCGTTTACTTGCTTATTCTATTTCTTGTAACATGTAGGTATATTACATTCGGCAATAACTATTGTATGTGACTATTACATAAGATGTGGGACATAAGTATGTCCTACGATCGCAGGATATTTTACATTTATAATGGTTTTGGTATGGACACAATTGCCCAGAGGGGGACTGTCCCTCACAATGTGGGACAGGTGCTAACCCTGACCATTGGGCTAGACTTACTATTGGCAGCGTGCTAACATGATGCGTTTTGCTTCCACTTGGTATAACTATCAACACTACAATAGAATATGGGCATGGGGTTTTAAATGTCATTTGTTCGAAGGATGGGGACTCAATTTTCAGCTACGTGCATTTGTGTTTGCTTCTTATTTTTATGTTCGCAAAACTGTCTTGCATGCTTTGCATATGTTTCAGTATCCACGGACACTGACAGGTGTGATTACTATTGGAGGCAGGCTGTAATATTCAGCATTTTAGGTTACACATAAACAGCCGACTTGTCCACACCTCCATGCGGCACTTCGACACGCCCCATGCACTCGCGCATGTTTCATATGCACGTGGATGTGGCGGCAGCGCGTCTTCATTAATATGCATATGACGCTACTGCTCCATCTCTACACTGCACGGTCAGCGCAAGCCTAATGCCGTCCTTGCGCCGAGCTTCATGAATCCCATGGTACATCTGTGAATGAAAATACTGGGTTAGGCTACAGTGAACATTTTCAGTGGGATAAAATAATTTAAGTGATGTGCTTCAGGCATATGTCTTTTTTCATAGGTAAATATCAGGCTATCAGACTGTAGACTGTTATAAGACTAGCTAATAACCAAAGGCCAGAAACAAACCTTGTACCTTGTATTTGCCAAACTCTCCCCCAAATAGAATGGTATTATAATGGACATATAGATTCATATGTAAGTATTAGGCTTCTTGCCCTTGTGGGTTATTTAAGCTTAGCTAATTTCCCTTTTAAAGATGAAAATTAAAGACTGTACTTTGTGTCTGTGAGGTAAACACTTTGGCTATTTTACCAACTCCGCCCCCTCTGAAGAACATCAGATAATCACAATACACATTTTGCAAGGTTTCACTCTGGCTTTTACATCTTTGAACACAGATTGGAGGACATTTGATTCAAACCTGCAACTGTATTGTACGCCCAAACTCTAACCTAGACACCTCACTGCCTAGCTAAACCAGCTTGACCTCATAACATAAGAAATTTGGACAAAGCCTGAAATAATCAAGGAACAGAGGCTAAAAATAGGAACATTATTTTAAATATTGTTTTTATAAATGTGGAAAGTTGCTAGAATAACAGGCTCTACATTAACATCCATTTTTCAAAGGGATATGAAGCCTGAAACTCAAATGAATGTCATTATTTAGTGACTTCAATCCTCAGTGATTTGCCAGAAAACTATAACATTGTTGAGTAACAGTCCAAAATATATGAGGCAAAAATCTGGATTTTCTGCAAAAATATGGACAGTTGAGAGGTATCAGGGCTCAGTCTCAAGGTAATTTTTTTTTATTGCAACATAACATCAAAGAATTATATTTTGCTAACAAAGTATAGAAATAATAGTAGCATTGGAAATGCAGTCACACTGTGATCTCACTCTTTGTTTAAGGATAGCTGTTATATATAAATGGGTACTCCTCTGTGCACTTAAATTTCAGTATTAATGAATATGTTGGGGGACCTGAAGGCTGCAATATATTAGAATATTTGTAAGTAATTAAGCAGATTTTAAAGCAGAATACTTGAGTACATTTAGAGACAAAAGCCTAAACATTGTGAATAGTATGGTAAGTGTTGTAAGGAAAAATATTTTGGATCGATGCCCTTAATCCGAGTAATTTCTCAAGCAGGGTTTCTGACATTGTAATTTCTATTTCTAAGTCTTATTTGCCAAAGTTTCATCAAGCACATTCAACAAGTCCTAGACATTGATTACTGTTTAATATTTTAGACCCCCTTCCCCCACTACCAAAAACAGATGTATTTACATTCCACTTCCCTTGTACTTTGTTTACGCCATAAAAATTACTTTGGAAAAAGGCTCATTGGGGTTCCAGGGTCATGTGACAACATTCGTTTCTCCATCTCAAGTATGGCCAGCTGTAGCTACATAACATTTTAGATGCTGTAAAGAGATTCTATTTTAGACTTTCTATTTCCTAACAAACACTTCTTAATATGTAATACTTAAAATCAACTGAATCAACAATAGTTCAAGAACTAATTCACTACAATAGTCACTTTTTAACAAATCATCTTTATTTGCATCACAGAATGTTACATTTACAATAATAGAATACAAACTTTCCC